>NC_041390.1:471881646-471905150 GCF_002162155.2 Triticum dicoccoides
TGCACTGAAGCAGTTAGCACATGCGGGAGCAGTCATGTGCAAGAGGTGGACAAGTCGCACACCGGTAGGCACGAGCACACCCATGCTGAGACGATATGAGATCACCCCTGGTCAACCAATGCTCTTGGATTAGTCAACATCGCTATCTTGTGTGATCTTGATCAATCGTCTCTCAAAAGTAACCTATGTTAGTTTCTTGATGTCCCGTGCGTGGCCTTGTCTCATTTTTTTTCAATGCTCAAGCAGCAGGGTCGGTTAGCCGAAGAAGCCCCATCACTGAACCCTCACGTGGCCAAGCCCACCGTCCACCAAGACGATGCAATCAAGGAAAGGTATGTCTCTACCTATATGTAGCATATGCCCTATGTGAATTTGCCACTATGATTGATGAAGAGTTACAAATGATTATCAATATTACATCTTCATTGTTGGAACATGGCCATTGATAATGGATTGATTGGCATTGTTTAGGAATATATGCTATTGTGCTTTTTGATCTTTGAGCTCAAAGTGGTAATCGGTTATTTGACTTGATCTAGTACATTTGTACACACTAGTAATATGAGCATATCAAGAAATCCATACGAGTTGCCAATAGTGGTTGTGGGGGAACAAACTAATGCTAATCCAAAAGATTAGAGCCCTACAGAGACAATGTTAAATAAACACATTATGAGTGATCATGAGCACATCTTTTATTCGTCTGCTAGAGTATGCTATTCTTGATGAGGACCAGTTTTCAGTATGAACATTTTTTGATCAAGAAATCTGGTACAATCTTGATAACAAAGCAAGGGACATATTGGTGGAGAAGACGCTTATGACAGAAGAAAAATATTGCATTTCCCTTAAATGACAGTTCAAGACATTTTTTTCTTCGTATACCCATCAAGGGGTCCAGGTTCGGCCTGATCATCACCTACTTCTGACGAGGTCATCCATGTGGTGAAACAACAGACGCTAGAATTTTTTCCGGAACGGAAGCATAATATTTGCATCATCAATTAAATAAGGGGAGAATAGAGTTTAGGGTGCGCTTGGTATAGGTGTAACTCAATACAGAGGTGTAAGATTTACACGTGTATTTTACTGGGCATGACTGTTTTGGGGCTGGAAATGAAACCGGCCGGTGGAGGCGTGTATTTCTTTTACAGGTGTATTCTGACGAAAACGCTAATCCAAACAGAGCCTTAGAGTTTTACACAACACTCACATACACGGCATGACAATTACTCATATATACAAAATTATATGCCCTAGTCAGTGACCCAAAGCTTGCCTCCTCCAAGATTATGTTAGGAAGGATCAGCGGTGCTATGGATTTGTGACGGAACACCCGAACATTCCTCTCGTTTCAAACGGTCCAAGCCACAAGCATGATGAGGGAGGCATCCTCTCGTTTCAAACGGTCCAAGCCACAAGCATGATGAGGCCATAGCATGATGGTTGGAGTTATGATTATCGGTTCACTTGTCCCACCATTAGTAGACGGATGCGTCAAGGGCCAGTAGTTATTAGTTGCATTGTGGTGGGTTGGAAACTTGAGACGAGGAAAAAGATAAGAACAATACAGATATGCACCACTACATTGTCATTTTTGCTCCTTAGAGAACTAACCTGGGTCTACTTGGTTAGTGGAGTGATTGTACCTCAGCCCATTAATGATCAAACCCCAGGTTTGACCCTTTGTGTCTTATTTAGCAGCCTGTTACACATCATTCTAACCACAAACCAACCTCAAATTACACTTATATTTTATTTTAAAATGACAGTTGCATACTTGTGAAAACAGCTAAGAAGCTCCATGGAAAAGGTATTGAGCAGTACTACAACTAGACAGAAACAAACTTCGGTTTTTGTGGCCAGACTTCTTTTCTTCTTTTGAGGGGACGCAGCCAGATGTCTGGCTTACACACTTCACACTGGTTTTCAACTCTCAGGCCCAAACTACAAAGGGCTTAGTAATATTATAAGCCCACTTGCCGCAATTATATCAATCTTCCCAAGAATGTCCCCTCCGCTACATCAATTTTACTACCTCTCTCTCAGTTTATAGGGCGTACGCGTGCTCCTAGGTCGTCAATTTGACCAACCTAATACAAGTCATATATTACAAAAAATATACCAGTATAAACTTCAGATGTTCTATTTTCAAACCGTATAATTTTTGTGTTATATAGTTTATATGAAGGTGATAAAATTGGCAACCTAGGTATACGCGTAGGACTTGTAAACTGAAACGGAGGTAGTACCAACAATCAGCAGTAAATAACGTAACAAAATGTGAGCAGAGCAACTGGAAGGGAAACGCTGCTCCAAAAAAGACAGACATCCTAACCCCAGATCCAAGCAAAAGCCTAGTGTACCTCCCTGGCAGTGCGTTGATCAAGGCCGCATAGAACCACATGGATCTGAAGCTTCTGTTAAGCTGTATGGTAATCACTCGTTAACTACACTTCACCACAAATGGATTGAAAGCATTTAGGAACTCTGAGGTCCGCATCCCGAGCTTGAGGTCAACTTGTCCACCACCTAGCCAGAAGAAATCCTCATCCAACTTGGTGATGGCTTCATCTATGATAACCTGCCGACAAACCCTTTGTATTATAAGATGCCTTGCAAATTTCAGATTATAATCTTGACATTCGAGAGAAACAAAAAAAAAGCAACCAATGGTACAATACAGAATGTCAAAAATTGCTGTCGTTCATTTAGAACGTCTATTTGAGCAAGAATATACAATAATTTATCAGAAGAACAACTTGATAAGATATTTCGGTTATAATCACAGTTGAAAGTTGAAACCATACATCTTATTGTTTAATACCATCAATTTACTCGTACAGAATTTGAAAAGGACTAGGAAACTTCAAGGAGACGGTACATTAGGCATATAGTGTCAGATATGATATGCAAAATATGTGATTTATCTCTTATGTAGTTCTGTTGTCCTTCAGTTTGAATATAATTACGATAGTATCTTCAACAACATACATCCTTCAAGAAGCAACATGGTAATAGCAAAATTCCATTACCGGTATGGCTGTTTTCATTCCAATGCATGTCACACCATTGTGCACAAACCCAGTAAGCATGAGTGACTCCTCTTCTGGTGCGAGCCTCACTACACCAAAAACAAAAGTATACATTTTAATTTTCTGATACTGCAACAGTATCTGCAGCTATACCTGAAGATCTTGAAACTGAAGCAGATTGGTATATGCATTTTATATTTTTATTTAAGATACAGACAATGATGATTCTGAAGAAACATATGACTAACAATGTTTGATGGTACATACATCTGCCTGCAAATGAATAGTTTGAGATTGTAGAATTTTCAACACACTGAAAACAATCTTACTGTTAAATCTCTTTTTGGGTATCTGACTCTCATTTAGGGTATACAGGAAGTTCTTGATGTTTTCAGCATTAAGCCGTGCCATATACTGCAAAAGATATTCAAGTTATCAAAATAAATATACTGTACTGAGTATCAAGTTTGAAGATGATACATTGAGATTATAAAAGGTTACCTGAACAATAACAACATAATATTTAGAATTCTTTGGGTTACTGCAGTCAACTACATCTGCAGCAGCTTTGGTATTCACCTGCGAAAAGTGGACATGATTCAGAGAACATATCCATGGATACCAAGCCTTAAACAATGCAATAAAATGAGAAGGGAGAGATACTATTACACAAAATCAATCTACTAACACTTTAGAAGCACAAAAGACAAAATCTGTTGAAAAGAAATCCGAAATAAAAAGAGAAGGGAGAGATACTATTCACATATTAATCAGCAAACAAATTTTGGCTTCAATTCTCAAATTTGGGAATAAACAAATCGGACTTAGCCTGGAATGCACTGAATCATTAAGACAGCAGATTAGCAAAAACTTTCTCTACCAATGAGCATTAGTAATTTTTTTGCATATTTCAAGTAGCAAGGACAGTAATCAAATATGTGTGAAAATTAAAATAAAAAGCTAATTTTGAGTAGTTTTGAGTAGCCGAATTGTAAGGACCCATCAAACTATAAATGTCATAACCAGGTGCCAACTTGCCATAGCTCATAACAACAGCGTCTACTATCATTAACCTATGTATAACAATCTAACTCACAGCCATCCATCTGAGCTCAAATCAATGGCAACACACATTTGTGCTAAAAAAAAACCATTCATTCCCTAGTTCTCTACCAAGTCTACCTAGCACCTTCCAACTTATAATGGCATGCCAAAAACTCTGTATCTTTATTCGTCCAGCAACTAGAGACATCTTTTTGTTGCATGGAAGCTAATGGCCGTTGATCTCACAATCTTAAGATACAATATAAATCCAACATAACTACCTGCAATCGAAACACTAGTTGACACAACCCTTTATCATCAATAAATTAAACTTATTAGTTGCAGCATTATTTTAACTGCATATGGTAACTAACAATTAGAGCATTCTTTTCATGAACACGAACAACACTTCTGCCAATATCATGGTACAACCATACAGTGAAAGTACAACTTTTTTCAGAACAAATCACTGAGGATCATAACAGCCTTTTGCTCATGCTGCTAACGAATTACAGACCCTGATATAAGATTAATAGCATTTTCATCCAATAAACCATACGTATTAGCAATCCTTTAGGCCATTGCCTTTATACATGACTACCAAACAATCCATTACTCCTCTAAATCCACCGATAACACAGACAACCTAATGCCACAATGAAGTAAATACAGTCAATTGCAACAACGTGCGCAATTGCGCACGTCAGGTGTTCGACGAAACGCCACATGGGGATATGAAAGGGAAGAGGCCGTACCATCACTATGCTCTTGCAAAGCTGGGCGACTGAATCGGCTGCGAGGAGGTCGCGACGCTCCTCGAGAGAGCGGTCGTAGTAGTCCGCTGGAACACGCCGGAAGGCGAAGTCGTGCACGCCGCGCGCGGCCAGGAGGGCCGAGAGCCGCTCCTCGGTGTCCCCCGCCTCGACCTCCGCTTCGGCGTCGGAGAGAGAGAGCGCCCCAATACGGTGCTGCTGGGCAGCGAGCTCAAGGTCTTCGACGCGACGGAGGATGCGGAGCTGACGCGCCTCGAGATCGGCCGCGGCGGCGCCCATGGTCGATGATGACGAGGAGGGCCGGACAATGCTTCGGTGCCTTAAGGCACCTACCTTTGTGTCTATGACATGTGGGTCCAACAGGTGGCTGGCCCACATGTCAGTAACCCAAAGGCAGGTGCCTTTAAGGCACTGAAGCTGTGTCCAGGAGGGCCGAATAAAAACTTCCTCGCAGATCAGTGTTTCGTCCCAGCCTTTTTTTTGTTTTTTGTTTTAAGGGGTCGTCCCAGCCCAATTAGAGCTGATCTCGAGGGCTGGGAAGCTCTAAATGACTAAATCGTCCCCGCCCAATAGAGCTGAACCTCTGTCCCAAATTCTTAACTACAGGCCGTATTTCAGGGCCTGTTAGGTTTGTGCCTATGTATGCCACAACTACGAAAACACTACTGTGTCTTAAAACCTTTGAAGAATTCTGGCAATTTCTATCGGGTGTGGGTTCGGATCAATGTCTTTAAACCTTCGAGGAATGTTGTATCCATGGTCAGAGACGGGAAGAGGCAGATCTATAGGATCAAGTATGAGAAGCTACCTGACTGGTGTGCTGTGTGTGGTATGCTCGAGCATCTGTACAAGGAACATGGGAACGGGATCTACCCCCCGTTTGCCTTAGTTTTTAAGGACTTTGCGCGAGTTGGGCTATGCGGACTGGAAGAGGCCCTAGGGGAGGCCGAGGCAATCGTGGAGGACGAAGGGGTGGTCGCTCTGGTGGTGGAAACAACAACATATATGAGGAGGGCAATACTAGCTACTCTGGTGCCAATGCTATGGAAAAACAGGGATGGCCACAGCGCCGGCTACAGATGATGTTGACATGGAAGAATTGACCAGGAAAAGGCTTGCGGCTGGACTGCTAGAAGGTTCCCAGATAGACACCGCATGTCAGAGAAGGATTACAGAAGATGGGAGTAACCTAGCTATGGTGCCGATGGGAAGCTCGGTTGTCAGTCCACCACCGAGGAGATATCTGAAAAGATCGAAGACATTTGAAGAGGGGAAGGAGGAATCAACTTCAGCAGTTAAAAATCTGGCGGGCTCCTTCGAGGAGCGCCGCCGTGCCCAATGAGAGCCATGTGTTGGAACTGTCGCGGAGGGGGCAAACCTGTGGCAGTCCGAGAGCTTCGCGAGTTCGCGACTAAGTTTGCCCCTACCCTACTTTGTATTGTTGAAACACAGATTGAAGGGTCTAGGGTAGAATCTTTAGCAAGTTCGATTGGATATGATAATTCTTTTGCAATCGATAGTCAAGGTAGGAGTGGTGGAATTGGCCTTTTTTGGAACAATGAAATAAAGATTGAAATTCTCGGTTACTCTGGGTATCATATCGATGTGTCGGTAGAAGAACAAGGGGAGGAAAAGTGGAGGCCAACTTGTGTGTATGGTGAAGCTCAAACCCATTTACGCCATCTAACGTGGACGACCCTGAAAAACATTAGCACTTTGAGCAACTTGTCATGGTTGTGCATGGGAGATTTCAACGAAGTTTTACGTCCAGATGAGCACGAAGGAGTTGGACAACGCAGCAACGCACAGATACAGGCTTTTAGAGACACAATTGATGTTTGCATGTTGCTAGACTTGGGCACTTTCGAGAAGAAGGTAACAGGCGGCTCTTTCACTCGATGTGGACTTGATCGTGCCTTGGTCAATACAGATTGGATGGCAAGGTTCCCTATGGCAGTGGTAACGCACGAAGAAGCGGCGACATCTGATCATGCAGCGATTATGGTTGATTGGGGCGGCACAAGAGAACGACCGAAGGCACGTGACTTTGAAAGTGGTAGTGATCGACTAGAGGGGGGTGAATAGGCGATTTTTATGAAAGTCTCCAAAACATGGAAGTTTCAAACACAAACGATAGTAATGAACCTATTAACATGCAGCGGAAGGTAGACTACACTAGGAAAACCATAGTCAAGTATTCAAAGAAGTGAAAGCACGAAGACTATTAGCAGCTAGGCAGTATGGATCAGGAAGGAAGATAGTATGAAGCCAATCAGAACCAACAGTCACACAGTGAAGACAAACAGATAATGCAAGCAGGCAATGACTTCACAAAGACCAACTGTAAATAAAGAGAAGGAAGGGATAGAACGAGTTGCTTGGTGAAGACAAGGATTTGTTGGACCAGTTCCAGTTGCTGTGACAACTGTACGTCTGGTTAGGGAGGCTGAGATTCAACTCAGAAGACCGCGTCTTCACCTTATTCCCCTTGAGCTAAGGACACATAGTCATCGCCCAATCACTCAGGTAAGTCTTCAAGGTAGACTTCCAAACCTTCACAGACTTTGTTCACCGGCGATCCACAATGACTCTTGGATGCTCAGAACGCGACGCCTAACCGACTGGAGGATTCACAGTCCTCAAGTGTAACAAGTCTTCAGACCACACAGACAGAAAGACTTTAGTGATGCCTAACACTCTTTGGCTCTGGGTGTTTAGGGCTTTGTCCTTGCAAGGATTTCTCTCTCAAAGGCTTCGGAGGTGGGTTGCTCTCAAACGACAAAAGCCGTGCACTAACTCTGAGCAGCCACCAATTTATGGTGTAGGGGGTGGGGTATTTATAGCCACTAGACAACCCGACCTGATTTGTCCGAAATGACCCTGGGTCACTAAGGAACTGACACGTGTTCCAACAGTCAGATTTCAAACACACGCGGTAGCTTGACTTGGGCTACAAGTAAAGCTGACTTATCCAACCCTGGATAAGATTTGCTCTCATTGTCTTCACTCGAAGACTTAGGATGTGGTTGAGCATCACTTTAGTCACTCTGACTTTGTTCACTTGGACCCCACTTAACAGTACGATGGTTCCTATGACTCAACAAAGAAGAAAATGAAACTACGAGACAACTATGTCTTCGCGCTCCAAAGTCTTCATGCGATGTCTTCTCATGTCATAGTCTTCAATGTGAATATCTTTACATACCACCATTGTCTTCAATGTCTTCACACATTTTTAGGGGTCATCTCCGGTAGGTAAACCGAATCAATGAGGTACTACTACATGTGTTATCCTGCAATTCTCACAAACACATTAGTTCCTCAACCAGGTTTGTCGCCAATACTCCAAAACCAACTAGGGGTGGCACTAGATGCACTTACAATCTCCCCCTTTTTAGTGATTGATAACAAACTGGTTGAAGTTTTCAACGGGGATAAAGTATGTGAAATTGTAAAGGATTGAGGTATTGTCTTCGTAAGTAGCAAAAAGGCTCCCCCTGAAGATGTGCATATAAGTATTTTGCTTTTGAATGCAAATGCACATGGCAGGTTGTACTTGCGGAGATCCTCTTCTACTTATGAAGACAATTCATCATGCATGAAGGGATATAGCGAAGATAATGACACGCATAATGAAAAATGGACATTTGCAAAATGACTTCGTGCGGAATTTATCGTCGCACATGCAGAATTTATCATCGCATCACATAGTTGACCCAAAAGGTAGCAGACGACCATCAAGTTTAAGTGTTACAACTCAAAGAACCAAATGTATCAAAAGCGAGAGTTGTAAGCACTTGGCAAATGTAGCAAAAAGTATAGCAACCACCCATATGGACCCGCTTGAAGACTATCAACTCATATGCTTCTCCCCCTTTTGTCAGCGATGACCAAAAAGGTTTGAAGACATAGAGCTTTCTACTCGTTCCCGTGAGGAGTAGGCGAAGCAGTAGGGTCATCATTGAGGTTTGGTGGTGCAGACGAACTTGGTGCAGTGTTGATACGCGCCGAAGTGGGAGGTGGTGAGGTAGCATCATCTTGGTCATCAATGACTCTGGCATTAACAGTTGCAGCTGAGGAAGAATAGTCGGGGTCTTCGAGTGAGGGAGTCCGACGCAAGTGAGCGTTCCGTGGAGGAGTGGAATCAAACTTGAATCTCTCCGTGAAGCCATCCTGTTGAAGATCATCTTCAGAGCTCAGCAGAGTCAGACTCTTCCACGATCGGCGACAGGTTTCGTGAGTGACAAACGCATTCTTGGTGGCAAGGTTGCGAATGCGATTGACATCTACCAAGAGGCTATGCATTTGACGCTTGAGCCAGTCATGATGCTTATCTTGTTTCTGATGCAGGGCGACTAGAAGCTCTCGGTCATTGAGAACACGAGATCGCTTCCGAGGCCTTTGAGCAATTGTGCTTTCAGTGGCTTCAGTTTGGGTACGAGGGGCACGTGTATTGCCAGCCAAAGGATAAACACGAGTGACGGCCTGAACTCCTTCAATGGGCTGTGTGAAGCTTTGGTGATTAGCATTGTGAAGATAAACAGGCTCTTTGGCAGGCTTTGGGTAGATGGCTTCAACAGCAGATCAACCTCTGGCAAGAATATGAGATGGTTGCGCGCAGAAGGCTGATAGTTGCACTACAAAAAAAAGACACATCCGTGACATTTTGGGCCGAAAGAAATTTTTTTCTGTCATACATATGACACTTCTATGATGATAATTATGACAAAACCCGGTATCATCATAGATGTGGTGGGCTCCTACTTCTATGACAAAAAATCATGACAGAAAATGGGCTTTTCGTCCTGGGCGGGCCGGAGACGCAGCTACATGACATTCTTTGGGCCGTCCATGACAGGAAAAACCGTGGTAGAAGCGAGGGCGAGGAAAATTTTGGGGAGTTCCCGGTTACGGTGGGAGGTCGGGGGCCGAGCGGTGCGCGTTTCTCTCGTAGACGTACGCGCGTGTGTGTGAGGCATTGGCTCTAACTGAACCCGAGCGAGGCGTTGGGCTCTAACTGAACCCGAGCGATTGCACTGCAGGCTACGCGTTACTGAACCCGAGCGATCGATCGATGGCTGTTAACTGAACCCGATCGAGCAATTCCTTCGCTACTGCTGCTAACTGAAGCCGATCGATGCTGCCTCTAGATGAATAGTGAGTGTTATGGGGGGGGTGGATGAACAGTTCCCGGTGGGGGTGGATGAACAGGACCCCCGTGGTGTTGCCTCTGGATGAACAGGACCCCGATCGATCGAGCCGGTTGGGGCTGGATGAACAGGACCCCGTGGAGGGCTGGATGAACAGGACCACCCCGTGGAGGGGTGGTTGAACAGTAGACGGTGGAGGGCAGGATGAACAGTAGCCCATGGAGGGGTGGTTGAATAGGAGCCCGTGGAGAGGGCTGGTTGAACAGTAGCCGGTGGAGTAGCGCGCGGTGGAGGATGGATGAACATGAGCCCGTGGATGAACAGTCACAGGTGGAGGCTGGAGGAGGTCGATGGTGGATGAACAGTAGCTCGTGGAGGCTGGAGGGGTGTCGACGGTGGAGATGAACAGTATCCCGTGGAGTCCCGTTTTGCGGTATGCCACACCCCTCCCGATGAACATGACCCCCATTTTGACCGTAGCGCTCCAACACAAGTCCGTTTCGTCCGTTTTGCGGTATGCCACACCCCTCCCGATCAACAGGACCCCCGTTTCGACCGTAGGAGGTCCGTTTCCTCCGTTTTGCGGTACGACAGACCCCTCCCGATCAACAGGATCCCGTTTCAAACGTGGCCGGTCGAACACAAGGCCGTTTCCTCTGTTCTGCGGTACGCCAGGCCTCGTTTCCATCGCATGTTCCGTCCAAGCCCTCCCGATGAACACGACGCATTCCGTTGCCTCCCCATGAACACGACGCATTCCGTTGCCTCCCCATGAACACGACGCATTCCGTTGCCTCCCCGTGAACACGACGATGATGTTGTTTCTCCATTCCGACCCAGCCATGTACACGAGCCCCGGCCGTACGTATGCGCGAGTAGGCGTTCGAGACCCCGCCCGTATGTACACATACGTGGCCGTATTTTCTTTCTTGCACCCTGGCCGATGTACGTACGTGTACATGCTATGTGCGCGCCTCTACATCGACCGGTATATATGTACATACATGTTCGCGACCAGAATGACAACGCTACGGACGCTTCGACCAGGTGGGTCCCGACTGTCAGGCACTTCCTTGCGTGCGAAGATGTAGCTGGTGGGTCCCAGCAGTCAGGGGCAAACGTTTTTTTTGCGAAATACGGTGGCCCGTCCGGTGGGTCCCCGCTGTCAGGTGGAAGAATAATTATTTTGCGCGTAATAAGGAGGCACTTCCTTGCTGCGGCCGTGGTCCCAGCTGTCAGCGTCTCCACGCACAGTACTCTTTCGATGGAAGTCGGTCGTTGACCACATTGACCACGACGCGCCGAGAGCACCACGGCGGTGGACGACGGCGAGGCCTAGGAAGGGGACGACGCGAAGCCGGGGAAGACGTGGCAGTGGAAGCCCACGCGGAGAGGAGTACGAGGGTTCACTGGTTTGGCTGCGGTGTGAGGCTGCCGTCGCCATAGGGCCTGACCAGCGGTGGGAATAGTAGGGGGCGGTGAGGCCTTCGCGACAGCACAGCTGGCCACGGGAGGCAGGAGCATGCGGCACGACCGGCGCTGCTTTGGGCGGCTGGAGCAAGAAGACCAGAGGTTGAAGAAGCACTACGGCCGTTGGATGGACATCGTATGGTCACTGGAGCTAGAATCGTTCATATTGACTAAGTTGACAAAGCCCTTCGTCCCCGTCAACTTAGTAGGCCCACAAGTCAGCCTCCCAGCAAGGTAGGTCCCAGCTAGCCGGGGGAGTATTCATTTTTTTGTGCGTAATAAGGAGGCACTTCCGGTGGGTCCGAGCTGACAGCGGGGGGAATGTTTTTTCGCGAAATACAGTGGCCCGTCCGGTGGGTCCCAGCAGTCAGGGGGAAACGATTTTTTTCGCAAAATACTGGTGGCCCGTCCGGTTGGTCCCCGCTGTCAAGTGGAGGAATAATTATTTTGCATGTAATAAGGAGGCACTTCCTTGCTGCGGTCGTGGACCCAGCTGTCAGCGTCTCCACGCACAGTACTGTTCTGATGGAAGTCAGTCGTTGACCACATTGACCATGCCGCGCCGAGAGCACCACGGCGGTGGATGACGGCGAGGCCTAGGAAGGGGACGACGCGGAGCCGGGGAAGACGCAACAGTGGAAGCCCGCGCGGAGAGGAGTACGAGGGTTCACTGGTTCGGCTGCGGTGTGAGGCTGCCGTCGCCGCAGGGGCTGGCCAGCGATGGGAATAGTAGGGGGCGGTGAGGCCTCCGCGGCAGCACAGCCGGCTACGGGAGGCAGGTGCATGTGGCACGACCGGCGCTGCTTTGGGCGGCTGGAGCAAGAAGACCAGAGGTTGAAGAAGCACTACGGCCGTTGGATGGACATCGTACAGTCACTGGAGCTAGAATCGTTCATATTGACTAAGTTGACAAAGCCCTTCGTCCCCGTCAACTTAGTAGGCCCACAAGTCAGCCTCCCACCAAGGTGGGTCCCAGCTAGCTGGGGGAGTATTCATTTTTTTGTGCGTAATAAGGAGGCACTTCCGGTGGGTCCGAGCTAACAGCGGGGGGAACGTTTTTTTCACGAAATACGGTGGCCCGTCCGGTGGGTCCCAGCAATCAGGGGGAAATGATTTTTTTCGCAAAATACTAGTGGCCCGTCCGGTGGGTCCCCGCTATCAGGTGGAGGAATAATTATTATCCGCATAATAAGGAGGCACTTCCTTGCGACTGTCGTGGACCCAGCTATCAGCCTCTTCACGTACAATACTCTTCCGATGGAAGTCGGTCGTTGACCACATTGACCACGCCGCGCCGAGAGCACCACGGTGGTGAACGACGGCGAGGCATAGGAAGGGGGCGACGCGGAGCCGGGGAAGACGCGGCAGTGGATGCCCACGCGGAGAGGAGTACGAGCGTTCACCGGTTCGGCTGTGGTGTGAGGCTGCCATCGCCGCAGAATAACATGGGGTGTGGGTGAGTAGAGGGATGCCCTGGCCAGCGGTGAGAGTAGTAGGGGGCGCTGAGGCCTGCGCGGCAGCACAGCCGGCCACGGGAGGCGGGAGTAGGCGGTCCCGCCAGCGCTGCTTTGGCGGCTGGAGCAAGAAGATCAGAGATTGAAGAAGCACGACGGCCGTTGGATTGACATCCAACGGTTACGTCTGCTAGAATCGTTTGTTGACGTATATAATAACTAAAAAAATCTTGCATACGCGTCAACTAAACAGGCCCACAAGTCAGACCACTCCCTCTTTTTTTAATAATTTATATATAGCTCATGGCAACTTCTTATGCAATTTATTGCAGTCGTTTTTTTTTGGTTGGCCAGGGCCAATTTCGCATATTTCTGTGGATTCCAAACTATTTTTAATACCGAAATGTCCAGCCAAATTTAAAGTACTTTGAAGATATATTTAAATTAGGTTAATGCCCAATGAAATAGGAATCTGAAAATGTAATAAAATTCAGAAATTATAAAGTAATTGCCAATTTGTCATCTGTTTTTATATTTACAACCCATTTCATATTACTTTCAAGATTTGCAGGCGTCTTGAAAGAGTTGCAGCCCATCAGGGCATAGAAAAATAAGTTGGCCTGGATTGGGTATTCTTCAGAAAAAATAAACTGGGCTCATTTTCACAAAGAAAAAATAGCTAGGCTGGTCACATGGTGAACATAAAATATAAGTCTGGGCTAGACGGGCCACAACCCAGTTCAAACCCTGCTCCGTGTCAACAATACCAAACAAAAAAATACTGCTCGAGTAGCTACGTCCTAGGTGTCAGCCAGTCTTGTGTTGTTCTCTTGTCTATTGACTATATACGCTCCCAATGTCGTGGGTCCCAGATGTCAGGAAAACACTAGGAGGAAGCATTTTATTTTTCCATACGCTGACGTGGTGGGCCCCTACTGTCATCCTCTCCACGTACTTCTGCCGATTCCTGTTGTTTGTTGACCATGTTGACAACGCGAGAGGGCGGCGCCGCGGCGAGCGCACCAAAGCGCGTGGAGGACGTCGGCGTTAATGATTTAGGAGACGATGGGGCGGTGATGCGTGCGCTGAGGCGCAGCCAGCCGTGGGAGGCGGAAGCAGGCGGCCCCGCCGGCGCTGATTTGGTTTTGGCGGCTGGAGGAAGACAGGACTGAAGAAACACGACAGACTGTAAAAGTAGCAGGAGTACTTAACAACCTTAACTGAAACCAGCAGGGGCACTTAACAACCAAAGCTGAAAGCAGTATGAGTACTTATACAGGTTCAACCGTACAAAGCACGCCTCAAACAGTGCTACTTTGCCTACAGTTAACCAAGGGTGAGGCCGCCAAGCCCCAGGACAAGGCCCAGGCGCCACCCCGCGCATCCACAACCTTCTAAAAGCGGCTTCATCTCGCAACGTGGTCAATAAACAGGATATTCGCTTTAGAGCCATGGAAAAGCATGAACATAATCTTCTGCCCTATTCTCCAAGATGGACGGGCCTTCATTATTTGAGACCACCCATGAATAAGTATCTTTTCACCTCCAAGGGGTATTGAGTAGGTCGACATAAATATCATGTTGTGACCAAGCGCAAGTCTGGCCCGACCATGGTCAAGCATCTGTATAGGAACAATAGAACTCAGCAGTTCCTGTTTCAAGAAGATCACAGCTGTAAAACTGTGTATAAGCAATAGTTTATGAACAACATATATAACAGAAAACAGCTCGTACCATAAGTTTCTCGACACAGTTGGACCTGTTCAACGAGTGCAACAGTGGCACACATATCCCACGTGGCCTTCCATGATTGAAACGCCCCACAAGGACCTCAAGACGATCAATAAAGTGTAGGAACTTGTGGATGTCGATCCAGTCAACTTCAGTGCCATTAGTAGCAGTCGAGTTATTACAGAGTAACAAACGAGCATACTGCTTAACTCTGAAAAAACCTACACGTGCCACCAATTATAAGAAAATATTAGTTAGAAGTAGCATCTTCGTGAGAGATTCGTTGCTACTTCTAAAGTTAAATTGTGATTAGTTAGATAGAATAGGTGGATTAAGAAGTAATCGAAGCAACAAGCAAGAACCAGATACAAAACTAACATGGATGAACAATTGGAACGACGTCGGGGTGGAAGATCGCAGTGAAGATGAGACCAGGTTCTGCTATTTCCATCAACATTCATGCGCCAACTTTCAGTCCGTAACACTTGAGAAAGTTTATCCAAGTTCGGCCATAAAAAAAGCAGCGATCTTCTTGGTTCATGAACCCAACTCGGAACTTATATCCATGGCTTGTCTTCACTGTGACCATTAAACTAGTGTATTCAGTTATGGCAAGGCCGAGCATCTTGAGTACATGTGTTCTGGCAGAGCAAATAATACACTGCAGGAAAAATAATATGAGAACACAACATGTTCAAAAAAAACCCACCCTCCCGGATAGAAAAGAGGATTCTAGGAACATACTGTGCGCGTTTCAAAATGCTGTGTTAGGATGAGAAGGAACAAGTGTGGCGTCTCGCCGAGGGCGCAGAAACCTGTAGGGTACTCGCACTTTGGGCACTGCAAATGAAACACACTAGATTCAGTAGGAAGAAAAATGCATCAACTGCGGCGACTGCCATCCTAGGATTACCTGCGACCAAGGGACTTGGGTTTATCGGGGATTGATGAAGAATTCGTACCTGGTTCTCCATGAGAAAACCCTATGCAATCGCCGAGAGGGGGTTTTCTCTGAACAAGCAGACGAGGGAGAAGGGGATTCAGGCCAGTGAAATATTGCCGCTTCGTCCGTCCAGCTTACTGCTAAAGCTGGAAAGGGGGGGTTGTGACTTGACGACTCATTGGGCATTACTGCAGCGCTGCGACCGGGGTGTGTCTACCGTGAAGTTGTGCACTCTAATTTGTGCATATGGCACGTGGACCCCGTTGCCGGTTGCCCCACATATCAGCGAAAGGAAGTAGAAAGACAGGAGTAACTAGTTACACATAAATATATTTTTTGACAGAGAGATACTCCCTCTGTAAAGAAATATACAAATCTTTTATATCACAGGCTCACCTTGCCGAGAAATATACTCCCTCTGCAACGCACGGGCATTATGGGGGTTCAGTTGAGAATATAACAGTCAGATGTTTTTTTGAGGGATAAAAGTTGCTTTATTGAAGATTAACAGTCATAGGTATACAAATAATTTCGGGGGTTCCTGTGAGCCAAAGATGGCGTCCACAGGGCAAAGAAGTAGCAGCTTTTGCGAGCACATGCGCTTCAACATTACACTCGCGTTTTTCATGTATGATCTCCATGGTTTGGAACATATTATTCTTCATCTTGATCTCGTCCATAATAACTTTGCTGGGCCCCAAGTATGCCTCTCCGATATGCTTGACTGTTGCTGAACAATCGGTGCTAATCTGAACTTGTTGCAGGTTTAAGTCAAGAGCCAGAGATAGCCCCTCGCAACATGCCATTGCCTCTAGGATCTCTGGATCAATAACACTTTCGCACACCAGTGCCGATGCTCCAAGGAAGAAGCATGTATGATCTCGGTTCACAACTGTCAGGGCTCCCCTTTCACCATTGCGAGATAACGCAGCATCAACATTCATCTTCGCCCAACCCACAGCAGGAGGAGGACGCCACTTCTGCACTGAGCTAGTGCTTCTCGAAACTAGGTTCTGGACTTTGGGCCGCAGGCCGACCCTGCATGTTTGGGGGCCCATGTGTTCTATCTCAGCGCTTTTCATATTGCACGCGATCGTTACGGCGCTGGTTTTAGATGCTGTCGCAAGGCGAATACACAAAATTAAATAAAGCACGGCAGCTGTTGGAATGAAATCGAACGACAGTTCCTAACCAGCAATCAGAGTTGCAATTCTATCAACGATATACCATGTGGTAAATAATACTATCGTACTACTTATACACACATGACACTTGTTTCACCATGCCAGATTATTACATCAAAATCTCTCGGAGGATAGATCAGTTAGGCAGTTGCGTGCTGCTACTGAAGAATTTCAAAGTTGATTTGGACCAGCTCTCCTTGCCAAGAAAGTTCGATTTTGACATCATCCCCTACCGCAAGATATGATTTAGATTTTAACCTTGACCATCCTTTAGCATCAATCATCATGCGACCATCCATTGTACTTACGATATATTGAGCAGGTTCATTCACACCAAGGCTGCGCATGGTAAGAGAAACTTGGCCGCGGTCGCCCGGATTGTTGAACGACTCCCTCGTTGCTCTAGGAATTCTCTGTTTGCAAACAAGAAGACATATCCAAACAGTTAGATCAACACAGTGAATCATGTGAAACAACATGGAAAGAAAAAAGAACGAAGCACTTGGGCGGCCAATGCTTACCAAGAAGGTGGACATGTCGGTTTTTGTAAGGACTTTGGTATATGAAGTGCGAACTGTAGCCCAGTCTGTTGCAGGTGCAACTGCATGGGCCGGAGTAGATGCAAGTGCAAGTGTTGGTGCAGGTGCCGAAGCCGCTGCTGCTGCCGGAGATGGTGCTCCTTGTAGAGCTGGTGCTAGTGTTGGAGCAGGTGCCGGTGTCCATGCCCGATCCTCCGGTAGATCAGACTGATCCGCTGACGCGGTCGGTGCCCAATCCTTAGCTGGATCAGACTGAGCTGCTGCCGCTGTCAGTGCTAGAGCAACTATCGGTGCTCGATCTATGCGAGACAACGGTGATTGTGTTTGGTCTGCTATGATCAGCTTTCTAACTTGACTAGGATCCGTGACCGTGATCCATTTTTTCTTCATTTCTTTTAAACGCGAGAAGGACTAATTGTGGCGTTTTTGTTAAACCAAACTGTAGTTCATCATAGGGATTCAGCTTGTACTCAGACAATAGACTGATCCAATTTTTTCCAGTAATATAAGTGATGGACAGTGCCTTCGTTACTGACACGACATAAGAAGTGAAACCTGCAAAAATAGCCATTGTAGAGCAAACCAAACGGTTTATTCTATGATGAATGTCACATGGAAAAACCTGCATCGTAAAATTGCAGGAAAAGAAAGAAAACATGACATTAAATCAATAAGATTTAGAAAGTAAATCAATAAGATTTACTTGATGTGACACGAGTGAATCCTTACCAGGAAATCACTATGTTGAAGTACTAAACAGAAGATTGATCGTTCAACTACGCGTGGCATGCAGGGGCCCTGCCTACTCCCACAAGCAGGACAATCCAAAGGTCGTGACAAATCGTATGGACCGAACATCCATGGGGCTGGAAATCCTGGTGGGTGCGATAAACCCTGCAATGCATACAGATATTGGAGTGTAACCATAATTGATAGACCGTCCTCACAAAAAATATGATATGGATACTTCAAAATATACAGACTGAATTGAGTGGACAGACATTAACATAGACCGTTCTCATGACTGGCCACACACCAAAAGCGGCAGTACTAATAAACAATACAGGGTTCACAAACACAAATCAAGTACTGAACAATAGTACTTACTATAGACAAGCAAAGTTGCACTAACTAAACTCTGCAGACTATTTTTTGCCACCGACCTACAGGATGAACCCCGCATAACTGACTAGGCCATGGACTTCGTGTGAGATGTCTACATGCACCATCACCATCTTGTCAACCTTGGATAACCTAACAGAGTGGTCTTTCCACTCATAAGCATGATGATGAAGACAGGTCACATCAGATTTGTTGGGAAGCTTTACAAGAACCACACCCTTCGTAATCAAAGGCACAGCCAGGAAATTGTTGTGGTCAAGTACAGCCTCGAGAACACGCCTGACAACAATGCTACAGGAAAACACTAGTTCAGGACACGTGGCGACAAGGACACAACAGCTGGATAGTTCAGCAGTAGAACTCATCATCAGGTCTTCCAGTTCACACGACATGACTTTGAGAACTTCATCTCCACCGCGGACCTGGTTCTAATTCAAACAGAAACCATATTTTATTACTACCTCCATTCAGAAATATAAGATGATTTTCGATATTATACTCCCTGTATGACTACATAACACATAGAAAGGAGTGAACAAAGACACTAGAACATGTCTTCAAAGGCATGAGAGCAGAGGGATTACATGCAATATCCATACCACAAGTTACTGAGGCAAATATACCCTCTTAAAAGGTAGCATTGATGTTCATAAAGTACTCCCTCCCTCCCAAAATTCTTGTCTTAGATTTGTCTAGATACGGATGTATCAAGTCACATTTTAGTATTAGATACATCCATATCTAGACAAATCTAAGACAAGAAATTTGGGACGGAGGGAGTAGTTGAAAGTAATCTATAAGAAATCAGTGTCAACCTCTCTCATGTTTTGGTCAAAAGAGGAATTTAGAACCGTCATTTGGCACACAAAAATCACATGCAATATCACCCAGAAAGTTGTACTACTAGTACTAGTACTGCGTGTTAGATGAAAAACACGATCAAGATCGAGAAAAAGATCGTCAAGAAAAGATATTACCTGGACTTGCTTAATGAGGGATCCCGGAGAGGGGGGCTTGGACAGGGCGATGGCTTTGAGCTTGTCCGCGGTAGTCTCGGCGGGGTGCTTGCGCTTCTTCATACCATGAGCCACGACGGTTTTG
The DNA here is from genome assembly GCF_002162155.2 of Triticum dicoccoides. Lineage (NCBI taxonomy): Eukaryota > Viridiplantae > Streptophyta > Magnoliopsida > Poales > Poaceae > Triticum > Triticum dicoccoides. The sequence goes on from NC_041390.1 coordinate 471,901,193, forward strand.
GCCGGAGCCATAAACATCACTTCGGCCGGTGCTCCAGCATCCATCAAAAAACTGTCAAATAGAAATAAAAGAAAAGAAACCATAATCACAAACCCAAAAGAAGAAAAGAGAGGGAGTTATAGGATCAGTCTCGGGGTTGCAAGACCGGGCCTTGGCCAGAATCAACACCATTGATGCGCTCACCTTTCCTTCTTTGGGAGAGAAGAACAATGGCAGAAGCAGGTCGGGGTTTTCTTGAAGAAATGAGGAAAAAGATGAGGCGGAAGCGAGGGTTGGGTAGAGAGGAAGCTGAGAGAGAAGAGTGAAATGATGGTTGCTTCGTCCGTCCAACTTACTGCTGGAAAGGAGAGGGTTTTGTGATTTGACGGCTCATTGGGCATTACTGCGGCGCTTCGATCGGGGTAGTCTACCGTCACTCTACTACGGAGTAATTTAGTGCATGGCCGGTGGACCCCGATGCTGGTTGTTCCACACGTCGGCGAAAGTGAGTAATTTAGTGCATGGCTGGAGGAGGATCCGCACGGTAGAGCGTGTCCACTGTTTTTCAGAAGAAAAAAAATGATTACAGCAAGCGTTTCCACTCTTATGACGGAGGAGTGCAAAACACGGCAGCCACTTGAACATACATAGTGCTCCTACTACTAGGCATGTGCAGTGGTTCATACGTCAGTACTACACAATCTTGTTGCTAGTGTAGTAAGATATGACGATAACAAATGATGTTGTGCGCATGTCAACTACTCCTATATGTACCATAGTACCGCTTTTTCGACTGTCCGGTCGAGAATGGACGGTGAGATCAATGTTAACAGAACTAGGTCCACAGCGCACGGAGAGTACGGTGATACAGTACTCCACGAAACATGAACCATATGAAGCACGAATAGTGTTAGGCAAGGTGTATGAAGGGTGCACGGGATGGGAGCAAAAGTTCCCTTCTCGACCCACTTTTGGGTGTTTGGCAGAGTGCATGAAGGGTGCATGAGCCCACACTAGTAGGTTGACAAAAATACACGAACAGGAAACAACTATATTGAGATGAGAATGCAATCAAACACACCCACACGCTTTGTGCTACAGTGACTGATCTGCACCGTCTGAGTTTGATCCAACGGTCATGTTGCACCGAGACATGGACATGCCCATGCAGAGGGTGCCTAAACACCACCGAAGTCCCTCTGCTTATCGAGGCGCACGACGTTGGTGATGCAGGGTGCAACCGCCCGTAGAGCCCGCTCCCGGTCGACGGGAGCCAGCTCGTCAAAGACGGCGTCCAATGGCACGAATGGATTCCGGTGACGGAGCCCTTAAAGGATTCGCCCGGCAATGGCGACAGCAGCCCGCAACCCCTCCTTGTCCAGCTCAGCCCCCACCATCACGCGGAGAGGGCTCAGCTCCTCGGAGATATAGGTGAAGAAGGAGACCAGGTCAGGAAGCCGCAGCTCGTTGAAGTCGACCGGGTGGTCGAACGGGTTTAGCCCGACGGCCGGCATCGTCGCGCTGGCACGACGGTAGGCATCGCGCAGCCGCAACACGTGCGTGGCAACTTGGTTCACCAAGTGACTGAGGCGATCCTGGACCTCGTCACGATCGGCCTGCTCACGCTCCAGCCGGCTCCCCTGACGGCCTATCGTATCTCCCGCTTTCTGCAGCAGCGCCGCTGACACCTCGAGCATCTTTGTGGTGGACGCCTGCCGCTTTTGAAGCTCCGTGAACTCCCGCACATAACGGAGGAGCATGGCACTCCTCTCCTCCTTGAGCTCACAGAGCTCCACGTCCTTGGCCCTGAGCTCCGCATCCTTGGCATGGAGCTCCTGTGTTAGGAGCCTCACCTCGGACTCTGTGATCTGCTGCGCCACCATGGCACTAGGTAGAAGCAATGGGGAGAGGAAGCAAAGGGGGCGAAACGGCTGAAAGGCAATGCAATCTACGGGAAGGCGGAGGGAGCGGGGAATCTTTTGGTTTTCACCACGGTAAAACACCAGTCGACGACTTCTCACATCAGGGAGCAATGGGTACAGGCGGAGTCATCGTGACTAATTGCTGCCACGCCTACTCCCGTCAATCAAAAAATTAAAAATCCTACCGCACCCAAACACCAGAGCAACGCCGCGGTGGATATTTAAATTTACCTGCCGGCAAGTAGATAAAAAAGGGGTGAAAAAACAAATGTGGCGGCGGCCTAGCTAATCGGTCGAACTAGCCCAACTAGCTAGCCACCGTGCTTCACTGATGTACTCGGCGGGAAAGGTGGTCTTTTGTGATTTGATGACTCATTTACTTGCTTCAGCGCTACGATTGAGGAGGACCCAGAAAACGTGCGGTAGGGCGTCCCACGTCAGGAAGAATATATGCGTGCACCACCCGGGAGGACCCCGAAACCGCGCGGTAGGGTGTGCCACGTCTCGGCACGGAGGAAAAATGTGCGTGTAAAAATATACTGTATCAGATGTAGTAGAGTACCTATGGTTCGACCTCGGGACCCAACCAGTCGGTTGAAAACACCCCACTAGCCACACAGCTTCATCATGCAAACATGGCATGGAGGATAGATGTGGTTAGCTCCGTCTCGACCAGCCACAACATCTCTTGTTCTAGGCGATTCTTCTATTTTCCAAGTTGTTTTAGTTGTAATAACACCACGGCAAGCTAGCGCCGCTCTTCGTGTGTGCCCGTGCAAAGGTTAGACGATGGAGAGAAGAGAGATTGAGATCGCAGACCTGGGACCCACCAGTAAGTGAGATAACGGTCATGCACGTGTTGACGAGGCACTCCCTCTACTCTACTCAACACAAGTACTGTATAAAATCAAGTTAGGGGACAAAGCCAACAACTGTTCATTTTTCAGGCTATCGACTTACGCTTTGTAGTCCAGGTTGCCAGTTCGAATCTCGTCTTTCAGATTTGTTAGTTTTAGGTCCAAATTTGATTAATGACGAGTGGGACCCCATGTGTTGTTCCGATATTTCAGTGTAGGATGGTTTTTTTGAACAAACACTTTGCGCGGTTAGACAAGTAACGGCACGAGTTACACGTTTTTTTGCAAGTTTACGAACAAAAATGACAGCGGCATAGAATATCACATCCACCCCGCAGCTTAGATACTACGGTGATACGAGTTTTTACACCGTTGGAAGTGAGATCCAATGGCTTGGGAGTAGTCTTTGTAATTATGCGCAATTTCCAAACTCTCCAAAGGTTTTTTTGCAAATAAAACATTCAGGCCTCGTGTGTGCCGCTGCATCTTCGATCCAACGGCTCCCCGGTGCTCATATTAGGTGCTCCCCGTAGCTTAATTACCCACTACGGTGATTGGAGTAGTTGTGGGCTGAATGCTACGAAAATATAATCTAAACCGACCGGAATAAATGCCTACGCAAATTAGCGAGGTCAATTGAGACATACGGAGAGAGAGAGAGAGAGATTGAGTGAGCGTGGACCACCATGAGGTCAAAAGAGTGGTGGCGGCTTGGATGGACTGACCTAGATAGACAATCTGCGTGAGAGAGTATAGAGTGTGTCGATCGAGGCCCGAACAGGGAGATATATCATTTGTGTGTGAAAGAAAACGAGGTTAAACAAGACTCAGATAAAGAGAGCGAGATTGAGCGAGTGTGGCCCGCCGTGTGGAAGAAAAAGCGAGACAGTCTCGAGGGAGTGACCTAGATATACAACGTGCGTGCATGCGCATGCACGAGAGGTTGGGGGGCTAGATAGGCAATGCATGTATTTAGCGCGAGAGGGTGAGAGGGAGAGGGGGGGAGAGAGAGAGCTCGGCATGGGATGCAATGGCGGGTGTGTGAGGTAAATACATTTGGTAACAGAGTGGAAAAACGGGTTGTGTAGTTGAGAGACTTAGAGATCGAAACATGGAGAGAAAGAATGAACGTGTGTTGGAAACCGATAGCTTCCTAAGGTGGTTAGGAGAGGAAGATTGACCGATACAGGAAGTATGTAG
>NC_041390.1:471905390-471918345 GCF_002162155.2 Triticum dicoccoides
GGGGGGGGCTAAAAACAACATTTGAATGTACATAGTACGAGACTTAATATCGATGTTTCAATTCGGTGTACATTGTAAGATTTGAACCGAGGACCAGGCATACGGGTAATTATTTCGAATTCGTGCCATACTAAGTTTTGAAAAGTTGACATTGACTCAGTTTGTCGTGCTATTTTGTAGGTCATATGTTTGAATCCATACAAAAGTTTTCTCACTACCATGGTGTTCATCATATACATATGAATTTGTATTAAAAAGTAGCGTGGATACAGAGAAATGCGAAATCCACGTTAGAATTGGAGATCGCTACGTGACACACACTCTAATTCAAATAACTAACTACATGACACACACTCTAATTCAAATAACTAATTATGTGACACACACTCTAATCCATGTTAGCATGGGTACCGTTTTGATTTTTTTTCAAATAACTCCTCATTAATTAATTTATAGTACTCCCTCTGTTCACTTTTATAAGACCTTGAAGACATTTCAGACAATGTGCAAAACAGTTCATTTTAAGTTGTCTGAAACGACTTACAAAAGTGAACGGATGGAGTATCTCGTTTCGAATGACTAATTATTGCAAGGAAAACACGGGCATGGTAATACATACAGATTCGTTTGCAAATGAAAGAAGATTCGTTTGCATTCTCAAATGTAGGCACACCAGGCAAACCAGGGTCGTGTCGGGGTGGACGCTACTTCGGTGCCTTAAAGGCAACTGCCTTTGGGTCACTGACATGTGGGCCAGACACCTGTTGGGCCCATATGTCGTGGACACAAAGGCAGGTGCCTTAAGGCACCGAAGCATAATCTTGTCGGGGTGGTCGCATGTGTCGGACGGACGCGTAGCACCCAGACACCCCCTCCCCCCCCCAAAAAAAAATACGACGACAATATAAGTTCGCGCTTCCACATTTCGGATTGAAATATCTGGCGGCCCCAATTCCAGCCCTGCAAAATCTCTCTTCTCCACCGTCCCCTTCCGCGCCCAGATTGCTCAAATCCCTAATTTGCCGCCAACCCTCGAATAGCCCCTCGTCTCGTCTCTTTCCCCATCGTTCCCCACCTTTGTGCCGGACGACGACGACGACGAAGACGACGGTCGCGCTTCACCACCGCACCGGAGCTACCTCATCTACGCCCTCGTCCATCGCACCGGGTGGTCCACTGACAACGTCGGCCGCCGCAACCGACGTGCCTCACAGACACCGAGTTCCACCGCATCAGGTGCGCTTCACCAACGCCGTCTCCCAGCTCACCGGGGCTACTTCACCAAGCACATCGTCACACCTCCGCCCCCCGAGGCCGTTGGGGCTTCACCAACGGTCTCGTCCACCACATCATAGCGCTCCGCTGCCACTCAAGATCTGCATCCGTGCGCGGCCAGCCAACGCCAGCGCATCACCCTCAACGGCTCTAAAGTGACCCACACTCTAGCTAGGCGAGCATGCCCAAACGCCGGCCCGAACTAGGTATCCACACATCACTCCCTTGTGCACTGTTCCGACGATGTTTGGATATCCTTTCACTGCTCTCTTAGCTTACACGCCTATGCAACTCTAACCTTAACTCTTATTTCTTCTGGAGATATCATCTGAAACAAGCAAATCCATATTTTAGCGAAGCATGACGGCGCTACGGGATCTGGTACACATCCTGCACACGCGTATAACCTTGTAAGTATCTGTCCTCCGGTACAACATCAAGGTCGATTCCTCTTATTTGATCAACCATTCGCCGTGTAAAAAATGCAGAGGGGGATGCAAGGAGCACAAGGCCTGCACATCCAAGCAAGTGGTAACATGGACTTGTACATGGAACATCCCAAGCGCAAGCAGAGCTGCAGTGAGCCTGTACAACGAGCTAGCGTAAGTCCCTGCATTTCATTTAATTCGTACGTGCATTCGTGTATGATTTGTGTGCAGTGGCTGATCCACGAATTCAAGTTACCAGGGGCGAACATTTAACTTAAAAAATACGAAGGCACTTGCACTCCGAAAATCAACATAACTTGAGAAATGTGAAGCTACATGCACTTTGAAAACCAGCTAATGATCCAAAGTAGTTCAGATTATAAACACTAAATGATGCAAGCACCAAAAAACACAAAATGCAACATGGTGTACAATGACTACAAATATGGTCTGTACCTGCTTGAATTATTCATTATCTGGCTGAAAATATCGAAGTGTAATTGCACGTATAACCAGTGCGCAAACTGCATATCAATATATCTATCCTGCACAAGTATGCCAATAGTTTCAAACAACAGATTAGAAAAGTATTTATGCTATGTTGTCATGATACGGGGACTTTCTGGTAGATGGCCTCGATGTTTCCTCAAGCTATGAAAATGCACTATAATTTGCTTGTCATCAATGCCTGCAAATCTCTGTCTCTCTCAACATAGTAGATCGTCATTAGACACTAAATCCTTCAATGAGCTTGCAAAATGCTTGCATTAGATCCCTCATTAGACACTATATGTTCATCACCAGGAGCATGTAAAATGTTTGCATCAAATCCTTCATTAGCAGTCTGTTCATTAGACACTTCAGGCTCAAGAACAACATGAGCTTGTATGTTTGCACCGGAAACTTGATTAGATACATCAGATTCAGTCAGTTCAGTATTGATTGGGGGAGTTATAAAATAAGTAGAAATTGGTTTCATTTTCTCATAGATTCCCTACATACAAGCAGTTTTACAACACCGCCAGGTTTAACTATTGGCCAGAAATTGAAGAGTTGAATTAGATATAATCAGGGATGTGGTGTACCTGCTCGTTGCGCATGCTACTCTTGCAAGCTGCGACTGTCCGTTTGCGCAAGCTCGATGCCATGCCTGTGCTGCCGCCGCTGCCTCCCACGCAGGCTACACCCAGGGTTGGATCTTCATCTTCTTGTCCTTCCGTTCGCTTGAAGCCCGGCGACCGCCCTCCAACGAGGGCGCGAGGAAGTGTTGTGTCGGTCTGTCCAGCGGCGGCTAGGTTAGGAGCGAACCAGACTGGAAGCTGGAGCTAATGAATTGGGATTTTTCCTGTTGTCGATCAATATGGGAGGCACTCGTTTGGGCCGCGAGCCTTCTATAGGGCCTGCCTTGCACTTATGTTATTGGCCCATCCAAATTGAAACATTTTTCTTCATTTTTTACATTGCCTGCTCGTGCGTTGAGACGAACAAAACTAGCGTGGGCCAACCTGGACGACTCAAACTAGGTGCACACTTTCCAGCCACCTGAGGCGGCCGCCCATACCAGCCCCTATGGTGGCATCGCCCCTTTTTGCGTGTATGATTGGATAGTGAAAAATATTCCAGTGGCGCTTTTGATTTACCCACAGAATGGTTGAATTGCTTGTTTCCATGAACTGAGTTCACTAATAATGTGAAGGATGCCAGTCTTTTCATCCTATTGTAGATTGCTTAGATCTCGATATGCCAAAAGTAATCACATGAAATATAAAGTAAAAACCAGTGTGATGTGTTTGGCTACAACTAGTCTGACTACACGTCCTCATATAACATATCAAGGATGCACCATCTTACCAGATTAACCATTCGACTTAACCATGCAGCGTGGGAAGAAAGAAGTATTGGGACTGCGTATCCAAGCAATTGATGCCATGAACTCCTTCGTACAACCTTGTAAGCGAAAAATAAGTTGCAGTGTGCCTGTACAAAGAACTAGCGTAAGTTCAGTTACCTGCTTCTCGGAATTTTAGTTAGCCACTTATTGCAAAATTGTTCAATTATGTTGCTTGGCTTAATTTAGTTTGCTACTGATTACATAATGGCACAGCCTGTTAATCATATTGTAGACTACGCCTATCTATGTGTTTGATACTTACTGTTAAGAATTACCTATTTGCCTTAACTTAAATATCTACTTGTTTGTTTAACTGCTTTGCTGTTGCAACAGCGGGTTACAATGATGTTAATAACTACTTTTCAGCATCCAATTGAAACTCTTTAATTCCTTGTTTGTTTAACTGGTTTGTTGTTATAACTCCCAGTTGAGATGTTTTGCTAACTTCAACTTTTCTGAATCCAATCGGAACTTTAATGGCGAAACAGGTTAGCCCAAGATCAAAGAGCGAGGTCCCCATAGACGTTGCATCATCCCACAGCAGTGGCACCGGCCCAATCGTGCATTATGAATTGCCAACTGCTGATCCTCTAGAGGCTAAACTAGTGGTAGAAAGAGATTCTGCTTCTGCACTTAGAGATGAAGTTGACATGTTGAGGAAGCAAACAACACAATCATAAGCAGTACTCAAGACAACCATTAAATATTTGGTGGATTTCAAAATGAAGCAAGGTGAGACTGACCAGATTGTTAAGGTCCTAAAGGAAAAAAGGAAATTAGATTCCTACTTGGTAAATCATAGGTGAAATGTTCTTTCCATAGTTGAATAACCTTTGTGTTGTCTGTTCATGTAATCAATCAAACCATTTGTTTTAGAGATCATGTAATAATTGTTTTTTATTTTATTTGAGCACAAGTCTGTATTAATTGATAAGACTCGGAGACATTTCATTTGGATTGCTGTGCCAGACCTACAAATATGCCAATCGGGCTGAATGTGCATTCAGCAATAGTAGTATAGATGGACCATAAGTGGCACGCATCGAAAAGGGCCAAGATGCTGGCTAAAAAAGGATGATGTTGTAGCCAAAAAAAGTACAACGGCCTGGCTTATGTATGTTAGTTGATATTATTGATCCATATACTCTATAAGTGTTTATATGTTTGTTAGTTCCGTACATTCTTGGTTGATTGACTCGGTATTTGAATCTTGATACATCGCTTGTGTACATATCTAAATGGGAGTACACATTATGTTGCGTGTGACATTTGAGTTGGACATGAAGTGTTCCAAATATTCGAATTCACCTTAAACTAGATTCTAGTTTCTAAATTTGAGTATCGGCATTTGTAAACCATATTCATATATGACAGTGGAATACATCTTTGTCGTCCTTTTGAAGATATACAAAAACACATAGAATGATTTATAAAGATTCATATAGGAATACAAAATGGATTCGAATTTAGTTGCCAGGGTAAACGTGGATGCTTATTGTCCCAAAATTCGAAAGAAACAGCAAAATGTCCACTCCCACATCGGCTGCCTGAAGCCAAGTGTTTGGGAGATGGAAATTACTATCTACCCATTACACGGACAATCCATCGGCCCGATTTCCACTGCTCTAAATAGGGGTAGGTTAGTAACTTCAATTAGACGTGACACGACCGCCTCCGAGCCCATTCCGACACGGTGGGCGTCAAACATGGGCGGCAAAACTCATTTGATTCAAGCTCGTCCGAAAGACCTATGTTTCTCCCTCCATTCCCCATTCATACACGATGGGCGGCAAAACACCCTCTCCTCGTCCGAAATAGATGTAGGCTAATATTTTAAATAGGGGCAGATGTGTAACTTCCATCAGACGTGACACAATCGCCCTACCTGTCAGCCCCGTTCATACACCATGGGCGCCAACCGTGGGCGGCAAAACACCCTCTCCTCGCCCGAAATAGTTACCGGCAAATATTTGGGAGATGCGAGATTACCGTCCTATCCCCAACCGACGAGATGTCCAAATTTGAAATGGGGGATAAGTTCGTAACTTTCCCATATTTCAGACATGTGCGTCCCAAAAACATGGTTCCCCGTACCTCTCCCTCCATTTTCCCATTCATACACCATCTGTGCTAGAACACCCCATTCCCACACCAGCCTCCGTCAGCCACCCCATCCATCGCCACCGTCCTCCACCACATCCATCACCACCGTCCTCCACCATGCCGGAGTGCCTACCAAGACCGCGTCGTCCACTGCTAGATATGGACGTTTCTCATCCACGGCGACGGACCAATAGTCTTGCATCGCGTCCTCTTGCTTCATCGGCGCTGTCGTCCTCTTTGTCGGGGCCGCTCACACGACCTTCTCTTCCACCGCAACGGGACTTATCCCCCGATGCACCCGTCTACCGTCACAGATCTGCTTCAACGCCACCGACAGCCATCGCACCCCCGATGCCTACACAGCGCCGCAAGAGAGGTGGTACTTCATATCTCCTCAACTTTTTGATCTCAACCAGAAAATAGATCTTAACTTGGTTACTCTACTTTCTTTTCAGCTCTTAGAATTTAGTTCTTAGTTAGAAGCAAACAATGGATGCTAAATATCATTTCTCCGGTTTGCAGCTTCAAATCTGCCATGGCACAGCCATAATACGGTTTAATTAATCATGCTTAGGGTTTAATTGATCATGTTGGTTCCGTGGTGGTTTCTTTAATAGTAATCAGAGGGGAAACCCTCTTTTGCTAAAAAATACTCCCTCCGGTCCTTTTTACTCTGCATATTAGGTTTGTCTGAAGTCAATCTCATCCAACTTTGACCAAGTTTATATAAAAAATTATAGACATTCACATAACAACACCAATATCATTAGATTCATCTTGGAATATATTTTCATATTATATTTATTAGATATTATAAATGCTAATAATTTCTAATATAAATTTGGTCAAACTTAGCAAAGTTTGACTTTCAGCAAATCCAATGTGCAGAGTAAAAAGGACCGGAGGGAGTATATGCTTAGAGTTTCCCCCTTTTATGATCACTATACGATCAAAATACATGCTTCGTGTCATAATAACACTGCTCCACCCATCAAGCTAAACAAGCTTAGTTGTTCAAATACGAATATGATATTATTAAAACAGAGTTGTTTAATTGGTCAGCTAAATGTTCCTAAATTAGTTTCAAAAATGCATGTTTGCCACTCGGGTGTGCATCTCTATGTGTGGTCTGGTCAGCACGGTTGGGGAGGTGAACTTTGCATATGCAGGGGTTTATAGGGAGACACTCTCCGAGTTGAAACCGCATTGCATTCCATAGATAATCTGACTACTTTTTATGTTTTCATGAATCTCAGATTTTGAACAGCATCATAATGATTATGAGCTTGCGTGCATGAAAATAATAAAGCAGAACAATGCCATGGCTGTCAAACTTGGCATTAAGGGACTGAAATCAAGTCTGGATGCAATGCAATGCAAACACTCTCCACCTACAGATTCATGCTCAGAATATGATCCTAACAGTGATTCTGAGCTAGAGGGAGACCTAAGTCAATGTAGCTCCCTAGTGGAGGAGTCAGAGGAAGATGCCCTATCTTATTCACCCATCAAGGTACTTGCTCTAACTTTCCAAGGTTACATTGCTCGCACATATCTTGCAACTAATGTTTTGCATTGCTTCTACTTTGTTGAACTGCCATTAGCTTAGTTTACACATCGTGTATGTGAATACGCCCTGCCTATCCATTTTCAGTACATATTCCATCTGTCATCATACCATATTTATCCATTCAAATGTTGTTCTTGTGCATCAGACGTTCAAAAGGAAGAGGGCGATTGCTGATCGTGGAGGAGCACAAGCAAAGTATTTGGAAAAGGTAGTGGCACCTGATAAATCAAATAGCCCATTAGGTATAGTTGCAATATCACCTGACCCACAAAATACCCCAACTCTAGCAGACTCTAGCCCTACTACACTGGTCATTTCTGATGCCCCAACTCAGCAGACCCCAACTGCAGCAAACAGTATGATTATGCCAGTTGACATAGCACCAGTTGTACGACGCAAAACCCCATTCCAGCAAAGAGTACACCAAATCCAGTTGCCAAATCCCTTTTCGAACTAGAGAGAGACCCAATTGCAGCAAATAGGACCCCTGTTCCATTTCTTCCCAGTTTAGAAGACGAAGCTTATGTTGTTGTCAGGAACTTTGTGCGCATCTTTCCTTCATGGAAAGATTATACCGCAGACACAGAACAATTTCCTGTCTTCCTCCGCAACTTACGCGTAAGTAATATACTAATGTTATTCATGGTCATTACTGCATATGTTTCTGCTGACAGAAGACACAAGATTTCATTCTTTTAAATAGGCGAGGCGCAAACTGGATTGTGATGACGAGCAAGGGTTGGTTGCGCTTTTCAAACACTCATTGATGAAGTATCGTTCCTACCTGAGGCAAGCGCACTTCGATGGCAAGCCTCTGAACGAAATTTCTATAAAGTCTCCGATGCTACATTTATCCGACAGTGACTGGAATAATCTTGTTACACATTGGTCTCGGCTGCAGCGTAAGGTACTGTCTATGATATCACATCACAATTTGAACTACATTTCTGCATTTGCCTTAATGTCTCACTTGTACGAAAACTGTTAGCAGAAGAACATTTGTTCTCAAGGGACCACAGAGTCTCGCAACTATACTACACACTGCATTGCTCTTGTGAGTACCTCTTGCCCTGTATGACCATACTTACTTTCATAGTTGTTTGATTATGTAGCATCACTGCACATGTTAGCCTCGTAATCGTCCATTTGGTGGACATTATAAGATCCATATGGACTCTTACATAAATTTAGAATCAACCCAATGCTTTTGAAGAGGTTTAGCTCTACAGTCCTCTTGTAAGGACCGAACGTGGTCTATCACTATACTTACATTAACAGCTACTCCCTCCGTCCCATAATATAAGAACGTTTTGTACAGTACACCAGTGTTGAAAACACTCTTGTATTATGGGAAGAGGGATTGGTTCATTTTGTAGCATTCTGCATCTTATCTCCCTCGCCCACCATTTACTAAAAAAGATCAGATCTATATTTAATCTTACCAACAAGTAGAATACACAGACAATGCCAGTGCAGAAGTGTAGCCCATTGCTCTTGTCGGTACATTTTGTCCTGTAATGCTTGTACTTCCAGGGATTGGTAGTTGATTATGTAGCATCAATCTGCATCTTATCTTCATTATCCTCTATCCCTTCTAGTATTATCATATCTATAATTACTCTCTACAAAATGTAGAGTACATGCAATGCTTATGAAGAAGATTCTGTGCTGAAATTCTTGAGTTATACTTCCCTTGCCATGGAGAAGAGCATTATAAAGCCGGTGTTAACTGTTAATGTAAGTCAGTCCTTCTAAAGCCTTTTGTTTAATTTTCTCATACTCCCTATCGTTTACTGCTGTTTAGTTTGCTGTTTCTACCAAAATGCATGTTTGTAAGAACCGTAAGTTCTAAGTTTTACTTGTAAAACCAAATTCCTTATTCATACCATGCACATTACTTAATACTCCCTATATGTATGCTTGTTTTGTGGATCTATAATCCAGTGTGTGGTGAAGCAGCCCATGTTTGCACCTTGTCATCTCCTGTTTTATCTTACAGATGTGGCTGATGATATGAACAACATGCCATGCACATTATCCAAAATAGATACAATGATTTTCTTTGCCCTTCATCTATGCTTGTTATGTTGACATGGTAATCCAGTAGTGTGGTGAAGCTCCCTGCATTATGAACAATGCCAAATTATGATATTGATATTTTGAACATACTCTTTATTTTCTAATTTGAAATTGGATACAATTGACAGAACAGTTATCATCTTTGTTTATACACGTGCAAAACCTGTCATCTCTCTGCTTTGTTTCAGGGTGATATGCCTGATGGCATGCACAAGCCTGCTGAAGGCTGTGAGACAAACCCAACATATATTGCAGCAAAGAAGGCAAAACATCTTGAAGATAGCGAGACAACCCCAAAGTCTTGTCTTGATGCAGCGTTCAAGTTACTTGAGACTAACAGTCAGACAAGCTCACATAATTCGTTGTCTGAATTAGTTCGACTTCTTCAATCCCAAGTTCTAGCAGAAAGGCATTCTGCAACTCAACTTCGACTTGAAGTCCTATCTCTAAGAAAGGTTGCGTAGAACACCAATGAGAACCTCATCGCTAAACAGCTACACCTGGAAGCTATGACCGACATGCTAGGCCGGTCTCACAGCCTTGCTCAGCAGCTTGCGTAGCAGTTCCCCCGCAAGGCTAACCTTTCTTGAACTGTCTTGGAAGTGGTCTCGGTTCAGTATTATTTTGTTATGCTGCAATGGTGCCCAGTTTTTGTAATCTGCTTCTTCGTTGTGCTTTATGATCACTGGTGGAGAACTTTGATGCCCAGTGGATGTAATATACCTTAAATCCTTTATTGTGTAGTGTAGGTTTATTCTTAGTTACTATGCCGTAATTTCTTTATTGTATAGAGTAGGTTTGTTCTTAATTCCTACTAGTTACGCAGCAGCCCGAAATGAACCCCGGCCCATGATTGTGCGAATCAAATCACGGGCTTTTAACAGGCCAAAATTGTCTGGGTCCTTGTTTGGCCCAATCAGATATCGGCTGTGAGCAGGCCGGGTGCAAACCGGGCCGTAGTTAGGCCCAACTATATGACGGGCTTTTAATAGGCCAAAATTAATATAGGGCCGAAATGTTAAACGGGCCCTTAACAGGCCAAAACTAATATCGGGCCGAATTACTAAGTGGGCCTTTAGCAAGTGGGCCCAAAAGCATAGTGTCCAGTTGACGGGCCGAATCTGATATGGGCCATAATTGAGCCCAAAGCCTCTTAAAGGGCTGGACCTGATCTGGGCCGTAATTTGGCCCAGAATGTGGTAGGCTTTTAACGGGTCGGATCTCATATGGGCCACTATTAGGCCCGGAGCATGGCAGGCCATTAATGGACCGGATCAAATATGGGCTTGCATTTGGCCCAAAACATGGCAGCCAGTTAATGGGCCGGCCTACTAGGGTCCTCAAAATCTTGTGGGCCTATAGCTGGGCTGGCCCATTAATGTCGGCGAAATCTCGTGGGCCTTCAGCTGGGCCGACCCATTATGACCCGCAAGAATCTTATGGGCCTTTACCTGGGCCGGCCCATTATGGCACAAAAAAATCTTGTGGGCCTTTACCTAGGCCGGCCCATTATGGCTCGCAAAATCTTGTGGGCCTTTAGCTGGGCCAGCCCATTATGGTCCGCAAAATCTCGTGGGCCTTTAGCTGGGCCGGCCCATTATGGTCCGCAAAATCTTGTGGGCCTCTAGTTGGGTTGGCCCATTTAAACTTGTTGGGCCGTGCTACGTGTCGACGTGTCATAGGCGCCTTCTGTCCAGTGAGTGGATGACATCTGTCCCGATGATGAGCCGGCACGTGTTTTCTCTAGCCAATAATGATTTTACACGTGGAAAATCCCCATTGGTCGGGGCTATTAACGGGTTATCGGATCCAAAACCCGACCCGATAGCTTAACGACGTTCCGTTACGGTGGATGCCACGTGTCGGTCACCCTTGACGAAAGCACTTGTGTGACGCGTGATTTATCATCATGGAAGTGGACACTTCCGTGATGATAATTTTGGTAATGTCATGAAACACTTCTACGACAGCACAGGTATGACTATCTTGATTCTGTCATAAATTTGTCATGGATGTACATGCATAACAAAAAAAGCGACCTACTGTGACAAACACGTATGATCACAGAAGTGTATTTTTTTGTAGTGTTGATAGCAGAGTGAAGCTTGATGAGGCGCATTACCCATGGAGCATAGAACTTCAGACCAAAGATATCGGAGCCAGATGCAGCCAATTGCCTGATGAAGAAGTCTTGAGCATTGAAGCTGATGCCATTGAAGATATAGAAAACCAATGTCTTCATTGCTCCTTCAAGCTTCGCTGCAGGAGAATGTCCTTTGACAAGCCATAGAGTTCGCCTGATGATGTGATAAATAGCGCGGGGCAGATACTCTAGGTCTTCGGCAAAGAATTCCTTTGGATAGTCAGCATCATGGGGCAATGGCTTCATCATGCTCAACATTTGGCTCATGTTGGGCTCTACCTTCTGAAAGATGCTCTCCAAGGCATTGCGGTGGAGCTGACAACCTGGTTCATAGTGTTCACCAAGAGTGGGCAGGGCAGTAAGCTCAATGATGTCTTGGGCTTTGGCTTCATGGTGTACATCAACTGTCATCCACTCAAGGATCCAAGTCTTCGGATCCCTGTTGTAGCCGCGAATGTGGAGGGTAGCATAAAATTGTAGCAGAAGCTCTTCATTCCAATGTTCTTTGGCAGTCACAAAGTTCAGAAGACCAGCATCATGGAAACAGTCAAGTGCCTCTTCCAAGCAGGGGAGTCCAGCAATAGCTTCATTATCGAGACGCATATGGGGAAAGATGCGCCCTTGATCATATAGTACACAAGAATAGTAACTGCGCTGCTGGTAGCTCCAGAATCGATCAGATGAAATTCTTGGCTTGGAGTAGGGGTTCTTGGCACTATCAAAGAAGGCGTTGTGTGCAATGAAGCCATTTACATTAAAGGATCCCGGTGAAGTTGCGGTACCTGGAAACCTTGGCAGCCTTGGCTTTGGCTTCTCGACCTGAGGCCGGTGCTCCACATGATAGTCAAATTGAGGTCCGGGAGCAGGTGGAGGAACCAGAATTGGCCAGCGGACGGTAACAAGCTGACCACGATCATATGCTTTCTCGATGGTGTGTGGACTTGGAGGTGGTACAGGAGCGGAGGCATTGGCTTCAAGCTGCAGATTTGCGAAAGGTGCAGCATTGGCTTCAGGTGCATTCACCACATTAGCTTCAGGCGCCACATTAGCTTCAGCCATGACAATGTCATTGGCTTCAGTACTGGTGTTAGTGGTTGCCTCAGTATTTTCAACCTCCACTTGAGTAGCTGGAGGGTCGGACACATTCTCCTCGAGAACAACTTCAGGGTTGGACGGGGGTGTAGCAACATGTTCTTCTTCCTCTTGATGGGGTACTTCTTGATCATCGGCTGATGCAGCCGTAATGTCTTCAACAGCTTTGGCTTCAGACTCTGAGACGTTCACGATTGGAGTGGCGTCAGGGAACACTTGTCGTGCCACTGAGTTGTGGTGCTCTTCTCCTTCTGGAACGCTCGACAGAGTGACTTGTGGCCTTGGTCCTTTGCGAAGCCTACGGAGTGCGGGCGACGCCTTTGGAGAGGGAGTCGGCTGGACCACAAAGTCATCATCTTCAAGCACCGGAGTGG
>NC_041390.1:471918450-471928973 GCF_002162155.2 Triticum dicoccoides
TGATTCTTGACATGGGGGTCTTGAGGGTGACTAGCCCATGAATCATCCTGAGCAATTGGCGTCAAAGGACGACCAATGCTGATGAGTTCGCTGTTCGTCAGAACAGGCAATGATACCATGTTGTGCTCGATCTGAGGAAGGACTTCATCATCTTCAACATTGTCTTGGGGACCAATGTCTTCAGTTGTGGTGGGGTTAACAGCTGGATCTTCTTCAGCTTCAGGAGCCTCTGTGGTAGCAGGCTCATGAACTATCAACTGGCGCTCACGGTGTTCAGACGCAGGACGAGCCACCGAGATTGGCTCGATGACAAAGGGGCTCTGTTGGAGCAGCCCGATATTTCTTCTTGGTTTTTCTCTTCTTGGTCGGTGGAGCGTCGTCAGTGGTGTTCTTGGTCTTGCGCTTACGGGCTTCGGCTTCAGCTGCCCTTGTTTTCTTGAGTTCAGAAGCAGCTGTGGGGACCTTAGGCTTTGAGCCTGTCATACTGGCAGGGAAGACAATGCGGGGTTCTTCCTGCCTTGATGCTTCAGCTTGGGCCACAGCAGGCTTTTTCTTCTTCTTGGCAGCCATTCTAGGGTCGATGCCAGGGCGCCCCAGAGCCTTGCGCTTTTCTGCTTCATTATGAGCTTGAACACTTTTCTCAGCAAAGTACTTCATTCTCTCTCTTGAACCCTTTGCTTCCTGGC
Source organism: Triticum dicoccoides (assembly GCF_002162155.2). NCBI lineage: Eukaryota > Viridiplantae > Streptophyta > Magnoliopsida > Poales > Poaceae > Triticum > Triticum dicoccoides. Next base: position 471,919,137 of record NC_041390.1, read on the forward strand.
GCTTATGGTGGAACTATTCTTTGAGCTCATGCAGCGTCTGCTTGAAGCTTTGAACATCAGCCACACTAAGGTTGGCCACATTCTTCTTAAACTGAGCCTTCTCATAATCAATTTTGTTCTTCAATTCAACAATCTTCTAAGCCAGAGCCAGCTCAGAAGCAATGGCACTGTGGAAAGAGACATTGATGCCAATTGGAAGCTCAAGGTCGTCGAGGTTGATGCTGGGGTTTTCAAACCATTCATCTATGAAGTTGTTCAAGATGTCCACATCAAACAGGGGTAGATCATTGAAGATCTCCGCCTCTTCTTTGCTCTTTATCAGCAGCTCAAGAGCATCATCGCCAATATCATTGTCACTTGACAAATCAATGGCTTCATTCTCGTTCCTCAGAACGGCAGCTGGGGTCAGTGCTTGACCAGATGTTTGAATGGGCTTCTTCCTTTTCTCAGTCTTGGAGATGCGTGAGAGATCTTCAGACTACATACTGGCTTCAGGAGGTGCAGTAGCCAGAGGCTTCGCATGCGAAGCTTTTGGTGCAGAGGAGGGCTTTGAAGCCTTTGGTTTCTTCTGCTTCTGTGGCTTGGGAGGAGCAGGCGCTTCATCAGAATCAGTGTCATCTGCAGAGTGCTCCACGGCTGCCCCCTGAACAGCAATGTGTGTTATGATACCTTCAAGGTAGTAGAAGGGCCCGATAATATTGGGTTCAGCATCACATGTGCCATCATCACGAGGAGCAGATGGACCTGGGTTGAAGTCTAACTCAAGCGATTTCTTGTTCTCTTTGGCAGATGCTTTGGCAAACTGAAGGTTGCGCTTGAACAGATTGTCATCGCGACACCATAGCAGTGATGATGGGTCGGCATTTGCGGGCTGTGGTCCACGAACCATACAAGGGTAGAAACCCTGAGCAATGGCTTCAGGTCTGTTCTTGGGTTGAAGATTTCGAAAGAGAATATCACCCCAAGGACACTTGAGGGCATTCTTCTCAGCATACTTGTAGGATCGAAAGTATGTCTAGAGGGGGGGGGGGTGATTAGACTACTTGACCAATTAAAAATCTATCCTTTTCCCAATTTTAGTCTTTGGTAAATTTTAGCTATCTTAGCACAAGTAAAGCAATCTTATCACAATTCAAGCAAGCATGCAAAGAGTCTATGAGCAGCGGAAAGTAAAGCATGCAACTTGCAAGAATGTAAAGGGAAGGGTTTGGAGAATTCAAACGCAATTGGAGACACGGATGTTCTTGTCATGGTTCCGATAGGTTGTGCTATCGTACATCCGCGTTGATGGAGACTTCAACCCACGAAGGGTAACGGTTGCGCGAGTCCACGGAGGGCTCCACCCACGAAGGGTCCACGAAGAAGCAACCTTGTCTATCCCATCATGGCCATTGCCCACGAAGGACTTGCCTCACTAGCGGTAGATCTTCATGAAGTAGGCGATCTCCTTGCCCTTACAAACTCCTTGGTTCAACTCCACAATCTTGTCGGAGGCTCCCAAGAGACACCTAGCCAATCTAGGAGACACCACTCTCCAAGAAGTAACAAATGGTGTGTTGATGATGAACTCCTTGCTCTTGTGCTTCAAATGATGGTCTCCCCAACACTCAACTCTCTCTCACAGGATATGGATTTGGTGGAAAGAAGATTTGAGTGGAAAGCAACTTGGGGAAGGCTAGAGATCAAGATTCATATGGTGGGAATGGAATATCTTGGCCTCAACACATGAGTAGGTGGTTCTCTCTCAGAAAATGTGTATTGGAAGTGTAGGTATGTTCTGATGGCTCTCTCTACGAATGAAGAGTGGGTGGAGGGGTATATATAGCCTCCACACAAAAACTAACCGTTACACACAATTTACCAATCTCGGTGAGACCGAATTGAGAAACTTGGTCGGACCGATTTAGCAAACCTAGTGACCGTTAGGATTTTCGATGGGACTGAGATGCAACTCGGTAGGACCGATATGGTTAGGGTTAGGGCATAACATAATCTCAGTGTGACCGATTACACAAACTCGGTGGGACCGATTTTGGTAATAAGCTAACCAGAGAGTTGGTCAGGTAAACTCGGTGGGACTGATTTGCTCATTTCGGTGGGATCAAAATGTTACAAAAGGGAAATAGAGAGTTTACATTGCAATCTCGATGGGACCGATCGCTCATCTCGGTAGGACCGAAACATTACGAAGGGAAACAGAGAGATTACCACCCCATCTCGGTGTGACCGAGATCCCTATCGGTGAGACCGATTTGCCTAGGGTTTGTGGCGGTGGCTATGACATCTGAACTCGGTGGCGCCGGATAGAAAGAATCGGTGGGGGCGAGTTTGACTTTTGGTTTAGGTCATATGTGGATGTGGGAAGGTAGTTGAGGGTTTTGGAGCATATCACTTAAGCACTCTGAAGCAAGAACCTCATCAAGCAACACCTCATCCCTCCTTGATAGTATTGGCTTTTCCTATAGACTCAATGTGATCTTGGATCACCAAAATATAAAATGTAGAGTCTTGAGCTTTGAGCTTGAGCCAATCTTTTTGTCCTTAGTATTTTGAGGGGTCCACTTTCCTCATCCATGCCATGCCATTCATTGAGCTTTTCCTGAAATATTAATCTTGGAATAATGTTAGCTCAATGAGCTATATGTTGTTAGGAATTACCAAAACCACCCAGGGATAGTTGCACTTTCAATCTCCCCCTTTTTGGTAATTGATGACAACATATAGATCAAAGCTTCGACGAATGATAATAAGAGTGAAAAACATTGTCGCTTGGAGAAGTATGTGAAAAGCAAGAGCTCCCCCTAAATTTGTGCATAGTTTATGATTTGCTTTGGACTGCAAATGCACAGAGAGTTAGGCTCATGGGTTACTCTTCCATGTCACATACATCTTGGTGGAGCGCTCAAAATGATAATAATTAAATACATGCACTCATCACCAAGCAAAGTGAATGATCATATAGGGATAAAATGATAATGTCATCCAACAAGCATTAATGTAGCATATGATCAAACACACATGATCATCCAAGTATCACACAGACAGAAAGTATCGCAATCAAGCAAATAAAGTTCAACCACCAAAGCAAGAGAGAATAAAAAGCAACGCTCTCTCTCGAAGCCTATGATCTATACATTTTTCTCCCCCTTTGGCAACAAGTTACCAAAAAGTTCATAGAAAATGCATAACACTAAATCGTCTCTCAGGCTTGGTCTTCAGGTGGTGGTGTCTGGAGAACTCCAAGAACGAAGGCTTCAGTCGATGTAGATGGAGCTGTTGGAGTAGGTGCCGGAGCTTGTGGCACTGAAGCTATAGCTGGTGCAGATAAAGTGGCTCTGATGTCTGTTACTGGCACTGTAGTTGACCTCTAAGCTCTAGGCACTCTGCCAAATGCCTCAGTGGTTGTCTTGCCCTTCCTCTCCTGCATATCATCATGAAGTTGCTGCACAACAGACTGGATCTCAGTTACCTTCACATCCATGTCATAGAACTTCTGCTCCATGATCCTTTCCAAGCTCTCCTGGTTTTGAGTCAGGGTGGCCAGCCCTTTCTCAATCCTTAGAGTGGATGCAATCAAGTAGCCAAGTTGATCTTGCTTGCTCTCCAGAAGATACTGAGATGCCTCTTCCATGGTTGGCATCTTTGTAGCTTTCTCAGCCTTTGCCTTCTCCCTCTTTGCTTGAGCGTGCACAGAAGATGGTTCATCCTCATTCATAACCACTTGGTTGTCCTCAAATTCTGGATAGATAGGCATGTGCTCCTTGTCCAACAAGTATGTGCCAGTGCCCATCTTGGAGTTAATCAACTCCTGGATCTGTGGTGCATACCCACAGCTTCTCTTTTGGTCAGCAGCTGTCCTCTTGATAGCTTCAACTATAAGACTCATGACCTTGAACTTTTGTGGCACATCAAATATATGTAGCAGATTGATGGAGTGGCCTCTGATCATTCTGTGATCACCAGACTTGGGCAGAAGAGTGTTTCACTGATCATTCTGTGATCATTGATAGTAGGCAGTCTTGACAGCAGGTGTTTCATTGATCCAAATTGGTGAGTCTCAAGATCTGCATCAGGAATCTCCTTGTACATGCTAGCCATGGAGTTGTGATCCTTCTTTTTCTTGGCATAGACATCCAAGTCATCTTCATTCTCCTTAGGAGCATTGATCAATTGAGCCCATTCTGCTACTGTTGACTGGTATCTAGTGCCTTCAGACATCCAAACTATCTTGCCATCTGGGTAGAAGTGAGCTGTGGAGTAGAACTGCATGATAAGCTCATCATTCCACTTTGTGAGCTTCTGAGCCACAAACTCATCAACTCCACAAGCCTTGAAATTGTCATATACTCCTGGATAGTGTTCTTCATTCTCCTTGATGTACTCCTAGTTGACCCATCTCATGTCACATACTATTGGTTTCTTGTCAAGCAATACTGTCTTATAAAAATCCTGCTATTCATTGGTATGGAACCTGTAGTCCACATTAGTTCTCCTTCTGGTGGCATATGGATCTGACTCTCTCCGTAGCCTCAATCCTGAGTCCTTCCTGATCTTCATGTTTTCTGCTACAGGATGAGCATCATTATGATCTGGAATTTTTGGCTTTAACTTCCTCAAAACATGTGTCTCATCATCTTCTTCTTCAGCAAAAGTTTCAGGCACTGGGGCCTTGTTTTTCTCAGCAGCTGGAATGTTCCTGGTACTCCTCTTTGGTGCAGTTTTGGGTTTTGGAGCAGCTGGCTTGGGAGCTTCTTTGGGCTTAGATGAAGCAGCCCCTGATCTTATGGCATCTCCCATAAGTTTCTGTGCCTTAGGTGCTGGTGCAGCATCTTCTTCCTCTTCCTCTTCAGAGTCTCTCATCATAGATGGCTTTCCAATCACTCTGGCCATGGTCTTCTTGACCCTCTCTTTCCTCTTCTTGCCATCTCCAGCTTCCTTGGGTTCAAGAGTGAGCTCCATTTTCTCACTGTGGCAACTTTCCTAGGTTTAGACATTGGTTGTCTTCCTGCTGGCCTCTTGGTCTTCAGACCTGGCTTAGTTGCAGCAGCAGTGCTATATTCCTTTTTAAGCACTTTCTTCTTGGAAGTGGCCTCATCCCCAACTGCCACATAGTCTTCATCCTCAGATTCAGAAGTTTTCTTCTTTCTGGCCCTGGTGGAAGCTTTTGGCAAGTTTCTGGGTGTGCTCCTGCTTCCATTATCTGAGCTGCTAGAGGGACTAGTGCCCTCACTCATGTGAACCTGGTCCTCTGACTTGTTCTGACTGTCACTTTGATCAGACATAATGCAATCTCTGACAGCTGACCCTGTGAATAGATTATAGATGAGGTAGAGTGGATGAGCATCACAAAATACAGAGGTTTTTGCAAAAGAATGAATCAAAAACTTAGTTTTAGTTTTCCTCAGAAAGCATTTCGGATCAACCGATTTGTAAACTCGGTGATATCGAAGCAGCTGTTGGAACCTAAACTAGTGAACTCGGTCAGACCGAGTCACAGTTCGGTGGCACCGAGACTGCTAGGGTTTCACAAAGTCCTGAACTCGGTCACACTGATTTTCAATTCTTGGTCAGACCGAGAATCACATGTGCAATGGCCTGAGCCGAATCGGTGATACCGAGTTCCACAACTCGGTTGGTTCGAGATGGTTTCGGCGGAAACCTAACCCTAAATTTTCAAATCATCTCTAATCTATGGAGTGTTTTTGACTGGATAAGATAGTTTCAATCGTGGCAAGATTCATGGTGAACACAATGTGCTAGGAATCAGATAAGGATAGCACAGCGATCAAGTTCATACCCTAGTTCGGCGATGAACTCGCTACGGCGGCAACGGCGGGGATGATTCCCGTTGACGGCGGCGGAGACCAGCGGCAGGAGGCAACTTGCGACGAGGAGGACGATCCGGAGACCCTGGAGGCAGAGCGGGCTAAGCGCGGGCGAAAGAGTTCGGAGAAAATTTCCAAAATTTTGCCCATGGGTATATATAGCCCGACCCTGTCGGTGTGACCGAGTGGAACAACTCGGTGGCACCGAGATGCATAACTGCAAGCAGTTGCTGCAACTCGGTGTGACCGAAAAGTTCAAATTGGTTGCACCGAGATTGAAAACCTAGATCGACTTAGTGATCTCGGTATGACTGAAATGGGTTAATCGGTCAGACCAAAACACACAAAGAAGTTTTGGAAGTTTCTGTCTATGACGAATCGGGGACTCCGAGTGCTCCTCACACAGAGTGGTTCGAATCTGACTTGATCAAATTTTGTGATGTAGCATGAATAGAGTTTGAGACGAGAAAAGCATAGATAGCTAGAGAAGGTTCTTAGGCATTCTTGTCCATCCACTTGGCAAGAGAAAAAGAAACCAATCAATCAAAACAACAAGTGGATGTCCTTGAATGAGTAAATTATGCAACCAACATGCTCACACAATAAAATGGCAATTGAAATATGTGGCAAAGCATGCACAACCAATTCTAGCATCTATCATGCAATTGGCGATGACTAGGTCATCTATATATGAGTATATTGACTTAGGAGTCAAATGAGAACATTTGATCATAGGTCATACTCATCGTTTAAGCACAAGTGGGGTTACCACTTTTACATAAAGCGTTGTTGTTTTCACACCATTAGAGTTGCTTTAGCTCAATTTTTAGAGTAAAGCTCCCCCTAGATGTGAGATCCCCCCCTAAGAGGGATGAACTAACCTTGGGTTTTGTCGATGATGACTTCATGTAGATGTTGAAGATGTGGATGCTCAATGTTGATATAGATCATTTGGAGCTATCCTTTGGAGTGAGTTGCACTTTCAATACCTACACGGGTTAGTCCCACAAGGAACAAACAAGGATATCGATAGACATAGAGTGATGAACACACAAGATGATGTCTATGAAAGCTTTAGGTTACCTTGTCCCTTGTCTTACCAATAAGAGGGTTTGTGACTCCTTTAACTAGTGCAAGATGTGGAAGTTGATTGCACTCGTTCTTGCCAAAATGATAAGAGTGAAGTATGTTGGCGGAGTCACCCTCAAGAACTCTCTATTTCTTCTTCTTCGGGATCCACACCATCTTGATGGGAATCCTCGAAGTTGTAGTTGTCCTTGATGAAGTGGAACTTGATGTAGTCTTGGGAACCCACTTGACCAAGGCCTTAGGAGCTTCTTCAAATGCATCAATTTCCTCTTGAAGCTTGTCCTTGCCTTTTTGCTTGTGGTCTTGTGGTGAAAGATCATCTTGAGCTTGTGTCCCTTTGAAAGAAGCAGGATCATACTTCTCTTGTTGAGGAACAAACTTCGTCTTGTGGTATTGATCTTCTTCCCACTCAACTCCATTGGCATTGAACTTTCGTTCAAAACCAACACCTTGGTTCTTCCGATGCCTTCCTTGCTTGCGTACAATTTCCTCGAATTGCTTACTCCCGGCAAGGCTCTTGTAAACACCTTTCTCTATAATTCCCTTCAATAAGCTATTTTCTTGCTCAAGTGTAACTTGGCTAAGAGAATCATTAGTGGAATCAAGAGAACTACTAGAAGCAACAACATTGGATTTAGCATGATTATTGTTACTACTAGAGGAAGAATCTTTCTTGTTCTTGTTACTAGACTTGACTTGAGGCATGTAAGTGGATAAGAGTAAACGCTTGGCAATGCAAGAAGAACTTTTCTTGCGAAGATCATCATTGATTGCCTTCAAGAACTCATGCTCTTGCTCAAGGTTGAGCTTTTTAAAACGTAATTTCTCATGAGTCCTTAAAAGTTCTCGATGATCTCCTAAGATAGTTTCATGAGCTAACTTAAGAGTGTTTAGTTCTTTAGTTGGAGACTCAATCTTCTCCTTATCATTGTCATTCGTTTCATCTTGATTAGCATGATTAATTGACGTTTCATCATAGTATTCATCACTATAGTTGTCAACAAGTAAATCATCATCACCTAACAAGTCATCTTCATCACTATTGAAATCAACATACTCGGGGTGTGATACCTTTGGACCTTTGGCCTTGAAGCATCTTCCAATTCCTTCATTTGGTGAATCAAATATGTCGTAGGAGTTGGTTGACACAAGTGCTAGACCGGCAACACCTTCATCTTGAGTATATTCGGAGTTGGAGTGATAGCTTCTCTCGGAGTGATTGTCGGAGTCGGAGCCGCATACCCATTCACCAACATGAGCTTGATGTCTTTGTTTTGTGTAGCTCCTTGATGACTTGTCCTTTCTTTCCGAATCCTTGCTTCTCTGTGAGGGTCTTCGTTCATAACGATCATCTCTACTCCTTCTTTCTCTAGGTGGTGATTCTTCTCTTCTACTTCTTCTTTTTGGAGAATCTTCTCTTCTTTTGTGGGGTGTCGTACACTCATTGGAATAGTGTCCGGGCCTTCCACAATTGTAGCAGTTTTGCTCTCGACTAGAAGATCTTTTGTCATTGTAGGACCTTGACTTGGAGCTTCTCTCTTTGCTTCTACTCTTGTAGAATTTGTTGAAGTTCTTCACCATTAAGCTCAATTCTTCATTGAAGGTTTGTTTCTCACTTGATGATGTGGGGGTTTCGCATGAGGCTTTGTAAGCACCACTTGATTTGTTGTGAAGTTCCTGCTTATCCTTGTGTGACATCTCATGAGCAACAATTCTTCCAATGACTTCCGTTGGCTTGAGATCTTTGTAATTGGTCATCATTTGAATCAACGTGCACACGGTATCATATTTTCCATCCAAGGCTCTTAGGATCTTCTTGATGATGAATTTGTCGGTCATCTCTTCACTTCCTAAGCCGACAATCTCATTTGTGATAAGAGCAAGCCTAGAGTACATTTCAGCGACACCTTCGCCATCCTTCATTTTGACTTTTCAAGTTGACTTTGAAGCACATCCAACTTGGATTCCTTGACGGAGTCGGTACCTTCATGCATGTCAATCAAAGTATCCCAAATTTCCTTTGCATTCTCAAGACGGCTAATTTTGTTGAATTCTTTGGGGCACAATCCGTTGAAGAGGATATCACAAGCTTGAGCGTTGTATTGCAGCATTTTCAACTCTTCCGCGGTGGCTTCAAGATTCGGTTCTCTCCCATCAAAGAATTCACCTTGCAAGCCAATACACTGTAACACCCCGGATGTAACTTCCCCAATTTGTACTCCAACTCTTGCCGTTTCCGGCGTTAAGTTATATTTATTTCTCGGGTTCGGGTCTTTGTCTCCGTGTGTTGTTTTCATTTTCATGCATCTCATATCATGTCATCATGTGCATTGCATTTGCATACATGTTCGTCTCATGCATTCGAGCATTTTCCCCGTTGTCCGTTTTGCATTCCGGCGCTTCGTTCTCCTCCGGTGGTCATTTCTAGCTTTCTTTCGTGTGTGGGGATTAAACATTTCCGGATTGGACCGAGACTTGCCAAGCAGCCTTGGTTTACCACCGGTAGACCGCCTGCCAAGTTTCGTATCATTTGGACTTCGTTTGATACTCCAACGGTTAACCGAGGGACCAAAAAGGCCTCGTGTGTGATGCAGCCCAACACCCCTCCAATTTGGCCCAAAACCCACCAAACTCTGCTCCATGTCCTGGAGCGTTCGATCACGATCGCGTGGCCGAAAACCGCACCTCATTTGGACTCTCCTAACTTCACTTATGCCTATATATAGCCCCCCTCCATTTTCGGATCTTCTTCCCCGTCCAACCCTAGCAAAAAAAAAAGATCCACCGCGCCGGCCGGACACGTCCGATCCGACCGGACGCATCGCCGCAGCCAGCCAGGCGCCGCCACGTGGCGGGCGGACCACATCCCCGCCGCCTCCCAGCCACCGGCCCGCAAGGCCCGGGGCCGGCTCTCTCCTTCGCC
>NC_041390.1:471929458-471937814 GCF_002162155.2 Triticum dicoccoides
CACCGCCCGGCGCCGAGCCCGGCCCCCACCGACCTCGCACCGCCGGCCATCGCCGGATCCGGCCGGGCCCCGCCGTCCTCTTCCTCCTCCTCCCACGCCGGCCTTCTTCCCCGTCAAGTCCGGCGAGCTGCTACAGTAACTCCGGCATGCATCGGGAAGCGTGCGGATCTGGATCCAGATCTGAGAAATTCATCTCGGTTGACTTTCCCGCCTAACCCTAGTTTTTTATGCATACTCTGACCGCTCGTAACTTTGCATCTGTAGCTCCGATTTGGGCATATAATATATCAAAATGTTCGCCTCGAGGAGTACATCATTTCATTACATTGCATCATTTTCATTTGAGTTCATCTTGATGCTCGAAATGCTGTTAGAAGGAGGCTTCGTGAGTTAATTGTCAGATCTGCTAGTTCATCTTAGACTTTTGTCATTTTTGCCATGATTATTGTGTGCATGCTATGCCTGTGAGTCCTTGATATGTTTTGTTAAGCATTTTGTCTTCTTTCCAGAGATGCAACCCATGCATTTTTAGGATATGTGTGGTGACTTGTGCATGCTTGCAAAGTGAGGCACCCGGGAAATCTATTTTCAGGGATTTAGTGATTTTCACTACGTCTGGGATTTTTAGTTCATGATGCCATATGTTCAGCTTGTTTCCTAATGATCCATGCCTCTTTTGAGCATGATCAGTAAGGGACTTTTTTTAATCATGTTATGCTCTATCCATCCATGTCTTTACTTACTAGTTTGGTGCAGCCTAGCTTGATTCAATCGAGCTCTACTGTTGCTTTGTTGTGAATCTGGGCAGATCGTCAACTCGTTTGCAAACCATTGATTGGCTATGTTACCGCTTTGCTCAGCCCCTTCTTATAGCGTTGCTAGTTGTAGGTGAAGATCGGAGCCGTTCCTTGTTGGAACATTTATTTACTTGTTGGGATATCATTATATTGCTATGTTATCTTAATGCATCTATATACTTGGTAAAGGGTGGAAGGCTCGGCCTCTCGCCTAGTGTTTTGTTCCACTCTTGCCGCCCTAGTTTCCGTCATATCGGTGTTATGTTCCCGGATTTTGCGTTCCTCACGCGGTTGGGTTATAATGGGAACCCCTTGATAGTTCGCCTTGATTAAAGCTTTTCCAGCAATGCCCAACATTGGTTTTGCCATTTGCCACCTAGCCCCTTTTCTTTCCCTTGGGTTCTGCAGACTCAAGGGTCATCTTATTTTAATCCCCCCCCCGGGCCAGTGCTCCTCTGAGTGTTGGTCCCACCGAGCGATGTCCGAGGCTACCAGGGGCAACTCTGGGCTGGCTTACCCGACGTCTTGCTCATCTGAGTGTGCCCTGAGAACGAGATATGTGCAGCTCCTATTGGGATTTGTCGGCACATTCGGGCAGTGTTGCTGGACTTGTTTTAACCTGTCGAATCATCTTGTTGTACCGGGATACCGAGTCTGATCGGTGTGTCTCGGGTGGAGGTCTATTCCTTCGTTGACCGTGAGAGCTTGTCATGGGCTAAGTTGGGACCCCCCTGTAGGGATTGAACTTTCGAAAGCCGTGCCCACGGTTATGGGTAGATGGGAATTTGTTAATGTCCGGTTGTAGATAACTTGGACCTTAACTAAATTAAAATGAATCAACTGAGTGTGTTACCGTGATGGCCTCTTCTCGGCGGAATCCGGGAAGTGGACACGGTGTTGGAGTTATGCTTGCGTAGGTTGTTCCTCTAGATTCTCGCTCGTGCTTTGCCTCCTCTTCTCGCTCTCTTTTGCGAATAAGTTAGCCACCATACATGCTAGTCGCTTGCTGCAGCTCCACTTATAATTGCCTCACCCTTCCTATAAGCTTAAATAGTCTTGATCGCGAGGGTGCGAGATTGCTGAGTCCCTGTGGCTCACAGATACTATAACTCCAGATGCAGTTCCAGGTGATTCCGCTCCAGGTGACGATTACGAGCTCAAGTGGGAGTTCGACGAGGACTCTCAGCGTTATTATGTTTCCTTTCCCGATGATCAGTAGTGGTGCCTAGTTGGGGTTCGATTCAGGGCCTTGTCGCATGTTGGGTTTTCTTCTATTTTGGCACCGTAGTCGGGCCATGAGTGTTTGTATGATGGATGTTATTTATGTACTCTGATGTGATGTGGCGAGTGTAAGCCAACTATGTATCTCCCCCTTTTATTATATACTACATGGGATGTTGTAATGATTGCCTGACTTGCGACATTGCTTTCAATGCGGTTATGTCTCTAAGTCGTGCCTCGACACGTGGGAGCTATAGCCGCATCGAGGGCATTACAAGTTGGTAATCAGAGCCTTCCCCGACCTTAGGAGCCCCATTGCTTGATCGTTTTTAGCAGCCGAGTTGTGTCTAGAAAAATGTTTTGAGTCTTTTAGGAATTATATATCGGAGAGCTTAGGAATTCTTTTTACTTCCCAGTCTCCTCATCGCTCTGGTAAGGCATCCTGACGTAGAGTTTTGACTCTTCTCTTCTCAAATTTCACTAAAAAAAATTTAGGATCACGCGAGTATCTTGGATTTGTTCCGATGGCTTATGATGAGAATACTGTCTTGGTGCCTCCTGTCAGGGGTTTAGTGGAAGTGTCCCGGGGAGTTGAGCTCTGAGGTGTTGTCATCATAATCTTATCGTTGCAATTCTGGAATACTTGAGATATGTTCGCCGACATCGAAAATCTCTTTTATGAAGTTCGTTGGTGAGATAACCTCGACGCCATCCAGTACTGGGGCGGGAGTTCGGGAGTATTGCCATAACTTGTATAACGGATGCTTTTCGAAGGTTGAGGTAGATGGTTTCCGAAGTTTTCTTGGTTATGTGTTGAAGGATGGATACAGCTGGATGTAGGATTTGCTAGTTTGGGTGAGATATTATGCTTCCCCTGTATCCCCAACACCTGATTGCATAACCGGAAAGGTTCGGGAGTTTCATAGGTGGGAATTCTAGTAGCTCTAGTTCTTCTTCCACGGATATTGGTTTGGGATTGGGATTTCTTACCGATTATTCGTTCTTGATCCGTACCTTGTTGATTTATTTCTCTACCTTAATTCTACGTGGCTTCTCAATTTATGGATATGTGACCACTTGAAGAGGAATGCATTTGTTCATTTTGTTCGGGTGTGAAGACTATATGTTGAAATTTTCATTCCGTTGGATTCAGCTTCAATATTTATCTGTCAATGTGCTAACGGTGGTCAACCTCTTCAGGATGGCTCCCGCTAAGAGCACCAGTCAGAACCAGAATCAAGATCCGCCACCGCCTCCACCTCCTCCAGAGGCATGGCATGCTGTGATGGCCGCAACCAATGCAAACACTCAGCTGATCATGCAAATTCTCCAAGAGCGCAATCAAGGCAGTCAAGGGAATCAAGGCAGCAATCAGAGTCACTTTGCTACACTCAACCAGTTCCTTGCTAACGGGCCAAAGACTTTCAGCAATTGTGTTGAGGCAACCGATGCTGACGATTGGCTTGTGGGTCTGTGTAAGCATTTCGAGTGCAGTAACGTCAGGCCTGAGGACTTTGTCAAGTTCGCTTCCTTCCAACTCAAAGATCAAGCTGCAGAATGGTTCCAGCAGTACAAGGATTCCAGAGGTGGACGTGTTATCACTTGGGATGATTTCCGTCGAGATTTCCGAGCTCATCATATTCCGCAGAGCATGGTTGAAAGCAAGCGTGAGGAATTCCGCAATCTGAAGCAAGGCTCTTTGTCTGTCTATGACTACAACAAATTGTTCCAGAAGCTTGCCCGCTTTGCCAAGCAGGACGTGCCTGATGACAAGAGCATGATATATCAGTTCAGGGGTGGTCTCAGAGAAGAAATTCAGCTCGCTCTTGTCCTCTTCGAGCCCTTGAGATACGACGAGTTCTACAACATGGCACTGAAGCAAGAGGCTGCTCAGTTGAGGTGTGATGCTTCCAGGAAGCGAGTCAGAGATGTTACTCCTTCTTCCTCTACTCAAGTGGCCAAGTAGCAGAAGTTTTGGCTTCCTCCTCCTCCGTTCCGATAGCCGTATCAGCAGAAGAGCAAAGGTGGCAGTGGTTCTTCACAGCCACCCAACCCAGGCTTTCAGAACAAGACTTTGTCTCAAGCTCCAAGATCGAGTGCTCCGTATCACCGTCCGCTTTCAGAGGTCACGTGCAACAAGTGCCAACAGAAGGGTCACTATGCCAACAAGTGTTTCAACCAGAGGCGTCTTCCTCCTCCTCCTCCTGTGAGATCGGCAAGTACAGCTGTGGTCAAGCATAACCCCAAGTCCGCCAAGGTCAACTTGCTGAATGTAGCTCAGGCAGAGGAATCACCAGATGTGATCATGGGTAACCTTCATGTTAATGACATTCCCACAAGAGTTCTTTTTGACACTGGTGCATCTTTATCATTTTTGTCGAAGCCTTTTGCATCCATGCATGATGTTCATACTATTGATTTGCCTAAGCCGATAGCGGTTTCTTCTCCGGGTTTGTTCATGAACACCAAAATGATGGCTCCAGATGTTTCTATCACATTGGGTGACTACAAGTTTCTTTCTTCTCCTATGGTGCTTGGTAACTCGGATATTGATCTTATTCTCGGAATGGATTGGCTTTCTAAGCACAAGGCTCATCTTGATTGTGCTGCCAGGCAGATTCAATTGACTCATTCGTCTGAGGATGTAATTGTCTTTGCCGCTCGGGATAATACTATCCATCTGTTTTCTCTCAATGAGAAGGGTGAATTGGATGCCATCTCTCAAATTCCAGTCGTTTGCGAATATCAAGACGTCTTTCCAGAAGAGCTCCCAGGAATGCCTCCGCACCAGCCAGTTGAATTCGTTATTGAGCTTGAGCCTGGCACGGAACCTGTGTGCAAACGTCCTTACAAACTCGGACCTGAAGAGTTGAAGGAGCTGAAGAAGCAACTCGATGAGCAAGAAAGAATGGGTCTCATCCGGCCTAGTTCTTCTCCGTGGGGTTGTGGTGTTCTTTTTGTGAAGAAGAAGGATGGAACGGACCGACTTTGTGTTGATTACCGTCCAGTGAACAACAAGACCATCAAGAACAAATACCCACTTCCCAACATCAATGAGCTGTTCAAACAACTCAAAGGTACCCAAGTATTCTCCAAGCTTGATCTCCGTATGGGCTATCACCAGATTCACATTCCTGAAGAAGATATTCCCAAGACAGCTTTCAGAACAAGCTTTGGCTCATATGAATAAACCGTCATGTCTTTTGGCCTCACCAACGCTCCTCCGACGTTCTCTCGCATGATGAACTTCATCTTCAATGCCTACACCAATGACTTCATTTTGGTCTATCTCGACGACATTATGGTTTTCTCGAAGAACAAGGAAGATCATGCCAAGCATTTGCGTTTGGTTCTCGATAAGCTCAGGGAACATCAGTTCTACGCCAAGTTCTCCAAGTGTGAATTTTGGCTCGATGAGGTTCTTTATCTTGGTCATATCATCTCTGCCAAGGGCATTGCCGTGAATCCTGAGAAGGTGTCCGCAATTGTGAATTGGGAACCTCCTCAGAACGTGAAGCAACTTCGCATTTTTCTCGGTCTCGCAAGCTATTGCCGAAGATTCGTTGAAAACTTTTCCAAGATCGCGAAGCCTCTCTCTAATCTTCTTTAGAAGCACGTCAAGTACGTTTGGTCTCCGGAGTGTGATATTGCTTTCAACACTTTGAAAGAGAAGTTGATCACTGCTCCAGTTCTGACTCCGCCTGATGAATCCAAGCCGTACAAGGTCTTTTGTGATGCCTCTCTCCAAGGTCTTGGCGCAGTATTGATGCAAGAGAAGAAAGTTGTTGCTTATACATCTCGCCAATTGAAGCCTAATGAGAAGAACTACCCCACTCATGATCTCGAGTTGGCGGCAGTTGTGCATGCTCTTTTGACTTGGAGACATCTTCTATTGGGAAGAAAAGTGGACATTTTCACTGATCACAAGAGTCTCAAGTACATCTTCACTCAGCCTAATCTCAACCTCAGGCAAACTCGATGGGTCAAATTCAAGAGTATAATCCGAGTATTGAGTATACTCCAGGCAAGGCTAATGTGATTGTTGACGCTTTGAGCAGAAAGGCCTACTGCAACAGTCTGATTCTCAAGCCTTATCAACCCGAGCTTTGTGAAGCTTTCCGCAAACTTAATCTGCAAGTTGTTCCTCAAGGTTTCCTCGCCAACCTTCAAGTCTCTCCTACCTTAGAAGACCAGATTCGCCAAGCCCAGCTTCTTGATGCTATGGTGAAAAAGGTGAAGATTGGGATTGCCAAGAGTTAGTCCAAGTACAAGTGCTACCGCCTTGATGACAAGGACACTCTCTTCTTCGAGGATCGTATTGTTGTGCCCAAAGGAGAACTTCGTAAAGTGATCATGAACGAGGCTCACAATTCTCTCCTCTCCATCCACCCTGGGAGCACGAAGATGTATCAGGACCTCAAGCAAGCTTATTGGTGGACTCGAATGAAGCGCGAGATCGCTCAATTCGTGAATGAATGTGATGTCTGCAAAAGAGTGAAGGCAGAACACCAAAGGCCAGCTAGTCTCCTCCAACCTCTTGCCATTCCAGAATGGAAGTTTGACCACATTGAGATGGACTTCGTGACTGGGTTTCCAAAGTCCAAGCGTGGCAATGATGCTATATTTGTTGTCATCGACAAACTCACCAAAGTGGCTCACTTTCTGCCTATCAAAGAGTCGATCACTGCAGCTCAATTGGCGGAACTCTATACCTCTCGCATTGTCTCTCTGCATGGTATTCCTCAAGTGATCTCTTCAGACCGTGGCAGCATCTTTACCTCGAAGTTTTGGGATTCTTTTCAGAAGGCCATGGGCACCAACATCCGCTTCAGCACAGCTTTCCATCCTCAAACAAGCGGTCAAGTCGAGCGTGTCAACTAGATTCTTGAAGATATGCTCAGGGCTTGTGTGATCTCCTTCGGCATGAAGTGGGAGGATTGTCTTCCTTATGCTGAATTCTCATATAAGAACAGTTTTCAAGCAAGTTCGGGCAAGGCCCCATTTGAAATTCTGTATGGCAGGAAGTGCCGTACCCCTCTCAACTGGTCTGAAACCGGTGAACGTCAGCTGCTGGGTAATGACTTAATCACAGAAGCAGAAGAAATGTGCAAAGTCATTCGTGATAACCTCAAAGCAGCCCAATCCCGCCAGAAGAGCTACTATGATAGTAAGCATCGTGATTTGGCTTTCGAGATCGGAGATCATGTTTACCTCCGCGTCTCTCCTATGAAAGGTACTCGTCGCTTCGGTATCAAAGGGAAGCTTGCCCCTAGATACATGGGACCTTTCAAGATTGTCAGCAAGAGAGGCGACCTCGCCTATCAACTCGAGCTTCCTTCAAACTTTGCAAATGTTCATGATGTGTTCCACGTCTCTCAGCTTCAAAAGTGCTTCAAGACTCCTGACTGCACCGTCAACTTCGAGGACATTGAGATCCAAGAAGATCTCTCCTATCGTGAGCACCCAGTTGCTATTCTTGAAGAGACTGAACGCAAGACTCGCAACAAGTCAATCAAATTCCTCAAAGTCAAGTGGTCTCACCATTCCGACCGTGAAGCTACCCGGGAACGTGAGGATCACCTCCGTTCTGAGTACCTGGAGTTCTTTCAGTCCTAGATCTCGGGACGAGATCTTTTCGTAGTGGTGGAGTGTTGTAACACCCCGGATGTAACTTCCCCAATTTGTACTCCAACTCTTGCCGTTTCCGGCGTTAAGTTATATTTATTTCTCGGGTTCGGGTCTTTGTCTCTATGTGTTGTTTTCGTTTTCATGCATCTCATATCATGTCATCATGTGCATTGCATTTGCATACGTGTTCGTCTCATGCATTCGAGCATTTTCCCCGTTGTCCGTTTTGCATTCCGGCGCTTCGTTCTCCTTCGGTGGTCATTTCTAGCTTTCTTTCATGTGTGGGGATTAAACATTTCCGGATTGGACCGAGACTTGCCAAGCGGCCTTGGTTTACCACCGGTAGACCGCCTGTCAAGTTTCGTATCATTTGGACTTCGTTTGATACTCCAACGGTTAACCGAGGGACCGAAAAGGCCTCGTGTGTGATGCAGCCCAACACCCCTCCAATTTGGCCCAAAACCCACCAAACTCTGCTCCATGTCCTAGAGCGTTCGATCACGATCGCATGGCCGAAAACCGCACCTCATTTGGACTCTCCTAGCTCCACTTATGCCTATATATAGCCCCCCTCCATTTTCGGATCTTCTTCCCCGTCCAACCCTAGCAAAAAAAAAAAGATCCACCGCGCCGGCCGGACACGTCCGATCCGACCGGACGCATCGCTGCAACCAGCCAGGCACCGCCATGTGGCGGGCGGACCACATCCC
>NC_041390.1:471938449-471976971 GCF_002162155.2 Triticum dicoccoides
CTCCTCCCACGCCGGCCTTCTTCCCCGTCAAGTCCGGCGAGCTGCTACAGTAACTCCGGCGTGCATCGGGAAGCATGCGGATCTGGATCCAGATCTGAGAAATTCATCTCGGTTGACTTTCCCGCCTAACCCTAGTTTTTTATGCATACTTTGACCGTCCGTAACTTTGCATCCGTAGCTCCGATTTGGGCATATAATATATCAAAATGTTCGCC
Source organism: Triticum dicoccoides (assembly GCF_002162155.2). Taxonomy (NCBI): domain Eukaryota; kingdom Viridiplantae; phylum Streptophyta; class Magnoliopsida; order Poales; family Poaceae; genus Triticum; species Triticum dicoccoides. Next base: position 471,938,665 of record NC_041390.1, read on the forward strand.
TCGACTTTCATTCCATTGCATCATTTTCATTTGAGTTCATCTTGATGCCCGAAATGCTGTTAGAAGGAGGCTTCGTGAGTTAATTGTCAGATCTGCTAGTTCATCTTAGACTTTTGTCATTTTTGCCATGATTATTGTGTGCATGCTATGCCTGTGAGTCCTTGATATGTTTTGTTAAGAATTTTGTCTTCTTTCCAGAGGTGCAACCCATGCATTTTTAGGATGTGTGTGGTGACTTGTGCATGCTTGCAAAGGGAGGCACCCGGGAAATCTGTTTTCAGGGATTTAGTGATTTTCACTAAGTCTGGGATTTTTAGTTCATGATGCCATATGTTCAGCTCGTTTCCTAATGATCCGTGCCTCTTTTGAGCATGATCAGTAAGGGACTTTTGTTAATCATGTTATGCTCTATCCATCCATCTCTTTACTTGCTAGTTTGGTGCAGCCTAGCTTGATTCAATCGAGCTCTACTGTTGCTTCGTTGTGAATCTGGGCAGATCGTCAACTCGTTTGCGATTTTGCCGATGCTATTGTAGTTGATCCGTGCATGTTATGCCATTGTTCTTGCCATGTCTAGCTTGTATTTTGTGCCTTCTTAATGGATGTATGCCTGCCTTGCCATGACTTGTACCATAGTGAGTGCATCGAGCTCGTTTACATGCCTTCGCGAGTTATATTTCAGCATGTCTCAGTTTTCAGTAAGTCTGAAAACTGATTGTGTTTTAGCTATGTTTGTGTGCCCGTTAGTATATTTTGTGAACCCTTTTGGCCCCAGGTCACTTTGGGTCTTTTGTTAAGCTTGTTGAGTAGCTCCATTCCATGTTCTTACTTATCATAATCAGGTCATGTATCATGTTGTTTTGCTGCTCCGAAGAGAGCATCGTGATCTGAAATTTCAGACTAGTGTTTATTTCACTAAGTCTGGAATCTGTTTTGCATTTCCGTTTTTTCCATGCTTGTTTGAACCTCATAATGGATGAATTGGACGTGGCTCGGTGCTAGTCTTTTGTTAAGCATCTTGTGTGCATCCCTGCCATGTTTTTTGTTGTCATGTTTGGTGGCTGTAGCATGTTCGTTGCATTGCATTTAGATGCCTACTTGCTGTAAATCGCAGACCGGTTCATATCGTAAAACGCTTGCCATTTCCAAACCGTAACTCCGATTCCAATGATCTTTATATCGTTTTCAAGCGATTTCATCCCCTCTATCCAGTGGCACACTTGATTTTCCAAGTTGAGGCCAGGTTCATGCATTCCCTGTCACGTTTTGCATTTTGCATACCGCTTCACATCCCGCATAGCATATCATCTTTGCATCTTATTGTTTGTCCTTGCACGTGGTTGATTGTATCATTGTTGCTTATTTGTGTTATTTGGGTAGAGCCGGGAGACGAGTTCGCTAACGAGGAGCCCGTTGAGTTTGCTTGTGAGGATCCGGACAACTCTGACAGCTTTGCAGGCAAGATGATCATACCCTCGAAATCACTACTATCTTTGCTATGCTAGTTTGCTCGCTCTTGCTATGCCATTGCTACGATGCCTACCTTTTGCTTGTCAGCCTCCCAATTGCCATGTTGAACCTCTAACCCACCTTGTCCTAGCAAACCATTGATTGGCTATGTTACCGCTTTGCTCAGCCCCTTCTTATAGCGTTGCTAGTTGCAGGTGAAGATCGGAGCCGTTCCTTGTTGGAACATTTATTTACTTGTTGGGATATCATTATATTGCTATGCTATCTTAATGCATCTATATACTTGGTAAAGGGTGGAAGGCTCGGCCTCTCGCCTAGTGTTTTGTTCCACTCTTGCCGCCCTAGTTTCCGTCATATCGGTGTTATGTTCCCGGATTTTGCGTTCCTCACGCGGTTGGGTTATAATGGGAACCCCTTGATAGTTCACCTTGATTAAAGCTTTTCCAGCAATGCCCAACATTGGTTTTGCCATTTGCCACCTAGCCCCTTTTCTTTCCCTTGGGTTCTGCAGACTCAAGGGTCATCTTATTTTAACCCCCCCCGGGCCAGTGCTCCTCTGAGTGTTGGTCCCACCGAGCGATGTCCAAGGCTACCAGGGGCAACTCTGGGCTGGCTTACCCGACGTCTTGCTCATCTGAGTGTGCCCTGAGAACGAGATATGTGCAGCTCCTATCGGGATTTGTCGGCACATTCGGGCGGTGTTGCTGGACTTGTTTTAACCTGTCGAATCGTCTTGTTGTACCGGGATACCGAGTCTGATCGGTGTGTCTCGGGTGGAGGTCTATTCCTTCGTTGACCGTGAGAGCTTGTCATGGGCTAAGTTGGGACCCCCCTGCAGGGATTGAACTTTCGAAAGCCGTGCCCGCGATTATGGGTAGATGGGAATTTGTTAATGTCCGGTTGTAGATAACTTGGACCTTAACTAAATTAAAATGAATCAACTGAGTGTGTTACCGTGATGGCCTCTTCTCGGCGGAATCCGGGAAGTGGACACGGTGTTGGAGTTATGCTTGCGCAGGTTGTTCCTCTAGATTCTCGCTCGTGCTTTGCCTCCTCTTCTCACTCTCTTTTGCGAATAAGTTAGCCACCATACATGCTAGTCGCTTGCTGCAGCTCCACTTATAATTGCCTCACCCTTCCTATAAGCTTAAATAGTCTTGATCGCGAGGGTGCGAGATTGCTGAGTCCCTGTGGCTCACAGATACTATAACTCCAGATGCAGGTCCAGGTGATTCCGCTCCAGGTGACGATTACAAGCTCAAGTGGGAGTTCGACGAGGACTCTCAGCGTTATTATGTTTCCTTTCCCGATGATCAGTAGTGGTGCCTAGTTGGGGTTCAATTCAGGGCCTTGTCGCATGTTGGGTTTTCTTCTATTTTGGCGCCGTAGTCGGGCCATGAGTGTTTGTATGATGGATGTTATTTATGTACTCTGATGTGACGTGGCGAGTGTAAGCCAACTATGTATCTCCCCCTTTTATTATATACTACATGGGATGTTGTAATGATTGCCTGCCTTGCGACATTGCTTTCAATGCGGTTATGTCTCTAAGTCGTGCCTCGACACGTGGGAGCTATAGCCGCATCGAGGGCGTTACATACACACAATAGCCCAAACGGTGGGGTTATGTCCAAGAATATGCATTTTCATCTTATGCTTCCAACTAGCAAAATTAGTACCATCAAAGTAAGGACCTCTACGGTGATAATTTCCCTCGCTAGACACCATACTCTCCTAGGTTCTGAAACCAAGGCTATGACCACCAAAAGCTATGGAAATCAAAGCAAATGGAGATCAAAGCTCTGATAGCACTTGTAGGATCGAAAGTATGTCTAGAGGGGGGGTGATTAGACTACTTGACCAATTAAATCTATCCTTTTCCTAATTTTAGTCTTTGGCAGATTTTAGCTATCTTAGGACAAGTCAAGCAATCTTAACAATTCAAGCAAGCATGCAAAGAGTCTATGAGCAGCGGAAAGTAAAGCATGCAACTTGCAAGAATGTAAAGGGAAGGGTTTGGAGAATTCAAACGCAATTGGAGACACGGATGTTTTTGTCGTGGTTCCGATAGGTGGTGCTATCGTACATCCATGTTGATGGTGACTTCAACCCACGAAGGGTAACGGTTGCGCGAGTCCACGGAGGGCTCCACCCACGAAGGGTCCATGAAGAAGCAACCTTGTCTATCCCATCATGGCCATCGCCCACGAAGGACTTGCCTCACTAGCGGTAGATCCTCATGAAGTAGGCGATCTCCTTGCCCTTACAAACTCCTTGGTTCAACTCCACAATCTTGTCGGAGGCTCCCAAGTGACACCTAGCCAATCTAGGAGACACCACTCTCCAAGAAGTTACAAATGGTGTGTTGATGATGAACTCCTTGCTCTTGTGCTTCAAATGATAGTCTCCCCAACACTCAACTCTCTCTCACAGGATATGGATTTGGTGGAAAGAAGATTTGAGTGGAAAGCAACTTGGGGAAGGCTAGAGATCAAGATTCATATGGTGGGAATGGAATATCTTGGCCTCAACACATGAGTAGGTGGTTCTCTCTCAGAAAATGTTTATTGGAAGTGTAGGTATGTTCTGATGGCTCTCTCCACGAATGAAGAGTGGGTGGAGGGGTATATATAGCATCCACACAAAAACTAACCGTTACACACAATTTACCAATCTCGGTGAGACCGAATTGAGAAACTTGGTCGGACCGATTTAGCAAACCTAGTGACCGTTAGGATTTTCGGTGGGACTGAGATGCAACTCGGTAGGACCGATATGGTTAGGGTTAGGGCATAACGTAATCTCGGTGTGACCGATTACAAAAACTCGGTGGGACCGATTTTGGTAATAAGCTAACCAGAGAGTTGGTCAGGTAAACTCGGTGGGACCGATTTGCTCATTTCGGTGGGACCGAAATGTTACAAAAGGGAAACAGAGAGTTTACATTGCAATCTCGGTGGGACCGATCACTCATCTCGGTAGGACCGAAACGTTACGAAGGGAAACAAAGAGATTACAACCCCATCTCGGTGTGACCGAGATCCCTATCGGTGAGACCGATTTGCCTAGGGTTTGTGGCGGTGGCTATGACATCTGAACTCGGTGGCGCCGGATAGAAAGAATCGGTGGGGCCGAGTTTGACTTTTGGTTTAGGTCATATGTGGATGTGGGAAGGTAGTTGAGGGTTTTGGAGCATATCACTTAAGCACTATGAAGCAAGAACCTCATCAAGCAACACCTCATCCCTCCTTGATAGTATTGGCTTTTCCTATAGACTCAATGTGATCTTGGATCACTAAAATATAAAATGTAGAGTCTTGAGCTTTGAGCTTGATCCAATCTTTTTGTCCTTAGTATTTTGAGGGGTCCACTTTCCTCATCCATGCCATGACATTCATTGAGCTTTTCCTGAAATATTAATCTTGGAATAATGTTATCTCAATGAGCTATATGTTGTTAGGAATTACCAAAACCACCCAGGGATAGTTGCACTTTCAATACTCCTTGGTTGCGAACTTGTATTTGAACCATTGCTCGGCCCAATATCTTCGAATCCATTGGATTCGTGTTTTGCGCTGATTGTAATCCTCTTCGGGATCAGTCTTGTACAGCTCATAGAGATCTTCAGGCAAATCCTTTGATGTATCCCCACGGCGCTTCCTACCTCCCTTCATTACTGACTTATCTGCAACCATGTAGTTCAGACTGAATGGCTTCAAAACTGTCAAAGGCTTCTGTATGTTGGTCAGACAGGAACTAGCTTCCGGAGAATTGATGTGATGCTGTAAGAACTCTGCAAATGAATGCAGACTATGAGAACCAAGGGATTATCCCACGGACATGTACCTGTGACAGCATTAGAGATGCGAGGGAAGGGGAAGAGGTCATATGCATTCTCAGAAGATTTTGAAGATAAATCAGTTTAGAAGACATTGACCTCATAGTGCGAAGACATTCACTCATATGTTGAGAGTTGGTTCCAGATTTGTACGAATCCAAGAATAAGTACAAGTGAGGAATCTAACTACTTTGTGAAGCATAAGTGAATATACTAGGCATGTTATGAGATGCAGAACAGGATAGATCCAAATTTGTAGGGACAGAAACCACTTGTGGTTGAAAAAGATGAATCTATCGGATCAAATGGACTGTAAAAATAGGTTTTATTTACCACACGAAGAACTGCTAGACGGAGTAGAAGATGAGGCCTAGCAGTTCGATCTTCCATGCCCTAACTTGGCGAGGAGGACACCTACGGCGACGGCAGAGAAGACGATGTCCGCGACGGGCGTGAGGACGGTGTCGGTGAGGTTGCCGCAGCTAAGCTCTTCGTCGCCGGCGTCGTCGAGAGCTAGCGGTGGCGCTAGGGTTTGTGCGAGAAGGAGAGGTGGAAGAAGATATAATTACTGGGGTGTGGTGTGTATTTATAAGGATAGGGACGAGGCAACGATATTACGTAGGTGCCCCTGGCGGTTCACATCTGAGGGACACGTGGCGAACATGCAACACATTGGAGGTTGTTCCATGTTCCCACGCACGTCTGGATTGTCGGGTGGTCGTTCCCGCTTCTCCGGGTTTCAGGCAAAAAGGATTGAGCATTTAAAACAGATTTAATGTTTGTCTCTGTATCTTCTGCTGACAAGGACGCAGAGAACACATTTGACGGTTTCAATAGAATGCATATGATTTGGATAGATAGATTTGAGATGGGAGCATAGAAAGGTTAGGGTCCATTCACATTCACTTAGTTCAAAAGATTCAAACGAGAAGACATAGCTATAAGTGAATGCTGTAGAGGACAGAACGCTAATATATGAATATATCTGAATAATATCAAATCGATATAGTGAAGAAAAACATGAATACATGTTAATATTGAAGACAAACCAAATGCGAAGACTTTGCAAATGTAACGCCAATAGAAAACACTCCAAACAAAAGTTTGGTGGTGGCGTTACCCACCGTATAGGAAGTATTAGACCCATACACGGCGCACAATTATCGTGGCGCTCCGAAGTCAAATTCCGCGTTAATGTATTCACACTTAGAGTGTAAGTCTGCATTAATTGAAGATATATGTTACTTCGTGTGTTGCACATCTACGTCATCAACATGCATAAGTGTTAGGATGTGTGCCTGATCACAGGACATTTGAGGATTCCAAGATATTTAGCTCACACCGCAACTTGCAAAACCTTTTCTCATCCAAGGGCTTTGTGAAGATATCTGCCAGTTGCTCTTCAGTGTTGACGGGAATGATATCAATATCTTCCTTCATGACATGATCTTTGAGAAAGTAATGACGAATTTCAATGTGCTTTTTCTTCGAGTGCTGAACTGGGTTGTTGGCAATCTTGATAGTGCTTTCATTGTCGCAGTAGAGTGGTACTTGCCTCAGATGGATACCATAGTCTTTGAGTGTTTGCTTCATCCATAGAAGCTGAGCGCAGCAAGATCCAGCATCAATGTATTCAGATTCAGCAGTGGAGAGAGATACACAGTTCTGCTTCTTTGAAGACCAACAAACAAGTGATCATCCCAGAAAGTGACATGTGCCTGATCTAGACTTGCGATCCACCTTGTCACCAGCATAATCAGCATCCAAGAATCCAACTAGATCAAACTCTGAGCCCTTTGGATACCATAATCCTAGTGTTGGGGTGTAAGCCAAATATCGAAGAATTCGCTTCACAGCTAAGTGATGCGATTCCTTTGGTGCCGCTTGGAATCGGGCACACATGCAAACACTAAGCATGATATCTTGCCTAGATGCACATAAATAAAGTAAAGAACCAATCATGGAGCGATATACCTTTTGATCGAACTCTTTACCATTGGCGTCAGGACCCAGATGACTTTTGGTTGGCATTGGTGTCGTGTAACCTTTGCAGTCTTGCATTCCAAACTTCTGCAGGCAGTCTTTGAGGTATTTCTCTTGAGATATGAAGATGCCATTGCTTTGCTGGCGTATTTGAAGACGAAGGAAGAACTTCAGCTCACCCATCATGGACATCTGATATTGCTCTTGCATCATGTGTCCAAACTCATCACTGTATTTTTGATTAGTGCAGCCGAAGATAATGTCATCCACATATATTTGGCAGACAAACAGTTCACCATCATATGTCTTCGTGAAGAGTGTGGGATCCAGAGAACCAGGTTTGAAGCCTTTGCTCTTCAGGAAGTCTTTGAGTGTGTCATACCAAGCACGAGGGGCTTGTTTGAGGCCATACAGTGCCTTATTGAGCTCGTATACCATATCAGGGTGTTTTGGATCTTCAAAACCAGGCGGTTGTGCAACATACACTTCTTCTTCAATCTTGCCATTGAGAAAGTCACTCTTCACATCCATTTGATACAGAAGGATGTGATGATGATCTGCGTAGGCTAGCAGTATGTGAATGGCTTCAAGCCTAGCCACTGGAGCAAATGTTTCATCAAAGTCAATTCCTTCAACTTGAGTGTATCCTTGAGCAACGAGACGAGCCTTGTTTCTGAAAACTTGACCATGCTCATCTTGCTTGTTGCGATATATCCACTTAGTGCCTATGATATTGTGGTTACGAGGATCGGGACATTTGACCAGTTCCCACACATTGTCAGCTCGAACTGTTAAAGCTCTTCTTGCATAGCTTGAATCCATTCAGGTTCCATGAAGGATTCAACAACTTTCTTGGGTTCAGATATTGAGGCAAATGCAAAGTTCCCACAGAAATTTGCTAGTTGTGTAGCTCTTGAACGAGTGAGTGGACCAGGTGCATTGATGCTATCAATTATCTTCTCAATCTGTACTTCATTTGCAACATGAGGATGAACTGGACGAAGATTTTGCCCTTGCTGATCATTGTCATCATTAGGAGGATTGTATTCAGGTTGAGCATTGTCTTCAGGTTGATTGGGTGCAGAAATGATAAGTTCCTCTTCAGCCCGAGCTTGAAACGGTATGATTTCTCCAGTTCCCATAAGCTTGGTGGATTCACTAGGTGGAATTTCATCTAGCACATTTGGCAGGCGCTCTCTTTGCGAGCCGTTAGTCTCATTGAACCGCACATCCACAGTTTCAACCACTTTATAGTGAAAGAGCTTTAAGACTCTGTAGGAGTGCGAATCCTTTCCGTAACCAAGCATAAAAGCTTCATGTGCTTTCGGTGCAAATTTTGAAGTGTGATGTGGATCCTTGATCCAGCACCTAGCACCAAATACTCTGAAGTAACTGACATTTGGCTTCTCACCAGTAAGGAGTTCATAGGATGCCTTCTTCAGAAGCTTGTGAAGATAAACACGATTGATGACATGGCATGCAGTATCAATAGCTTCAGGCCAGAACTTTCTTGGAGTCTTGTATTCATCAAGCACCGTCCTAGCCATCTTAATGAGTGTTCTGTTCTTGCATTCCACGATGCCATTTTGCTGCGGCATGTATGGATCTGAGAACTCATGAGTGATACCCAAGGTATCAAGATAAGTGTCAAGGCCGGTGTTCTTGAATTATGTGCCATTATCACTTCTGATGTGCTTGATCTTGACGCCATAGTTGTTCATGGCACGGTTGGCGAAGCGTCTGAAGACATCTTGCACTTCAGTCTTGTAGAGGATTATGTGCACCCATGTATATCTTGAATAATCATCGACAATGACGAAGCCATAGAGACAAGCAGTAGTAGTGAGAGTAGAGTAGTGAGTAGTGCCAAATAGGTCCATATGTAGCAGTTCGAAGGGTTGAGTTGTTGTCATGATTGTCTTCGAGGGATGTTTGGCCCTCGTCATCTTTCCAGCTTCGCAGGCACCGCATAAGTGATCCTTCTTGAACTTGACGCCCTCGATGACTATGAGTGCTTCTTCTTTGGGAGAGTATGCAAGTTCCTCATGCCAGCATGCCCTAGCCTCCGATGCCAGAGCCAACACTCTGAAGCTTTTGCAAGAAGACATACGGCAAGTTGTGGTCCTACTGAGAAATCTACCATGTACAAATCATCTTTGCGATACACTTCAAATACTAGAGACTTGTCAGATTCCATTAGAACAAGGCAAGGATATTTTCCAAATATCACAATCATGTTCAAGACACAAAGCATTGAGACAGACATTAAGTTGAAACCAAGGGATTCAACAAGCATCACTTTATCCATGTGCTGATCCTTTGAGATTGTGCAACTCTACCTAGACCCAATACCTTGCTTTTACCAGTGTCAGCAAATGTGATGTGACTCTTGTCAGATGGATGTAAGGTTGAGTCCATGAGAAGACTTCGTTCGCCAGTCATGTGGTTAGTGCATCCACTATCAATAATCCATTCTGAAGCAGCTGGTGTCATACCCGACAGTGCAGTTAGGGGGATAGGCTTCACGAAGAGCATTATGAAGCATAAACATTTGACGAGCAAGTGGATTATGAAAGCTTAGATCGAGGTTAGGACTGATAGGATGAATACCAAGCGACTCAAGAACAAAATACATAATAAGACAATTTGGGCATTTTATCTTGTGCCCCACAAGATGTTTTAGGTCCCCAGCAATAGCTTCAGATGCATTTGATTTCCGTCTGGAGACCTTTCCTTGCAAAAGAGAGTTAAGCTTTCTTAACCACCCACATCTTCAGGGGTGGCTTCGAAGCAATGAGTCTAAGTGCAACATCTGAGAACTTTGGCTTTAGAGCCCTAGCAAATAGTCTTGCAGGAGGTGAATAGTACTCATAAGATTAAGCAGAGTAGTTCTTGGTCTTATGATCATGGCAGTTTGATGAACCACGCTCATATTCATAGGCCTGAGTGTAGTTTCCCTGCAAACCATTTGTGTTAGGGCGACTCTGGTGAGTCCTCTGTCTGTATGAAGCCTTTGGACCATATGAAGCCTTTGGTCTGGGGTTTGTATTCTTCCCTTGTGGTGTCATGACGACATTCACAGGAAGATTCTCCAAACACCTTTTGGGCACCCAGATTTTCTTCATAGGTGGTCCATTCCTGCAGTTAGTACCAATATACCTGACAAACACTTCACCATTCTGATTCTTAAACAGTTTATAGTTTGCATCAAAGGATTCATCAATGATAATAGGGTTAGCACAAGTGAAGCTAGATAGGGTGGATGGATCCACTGAAGGTTCCTGTGCGGCAACCCATGTGGTTTTGGGGTACTGCTTAGGCTTCCAGTAAGAGCCATCAACATCCATTTTCCTTTCGAACCCAACACCCTCTTTCCTAGGGTTTCAGTTCAGAATCTGCCTTTTGGGGACATCACATAGTGTCTGATGCCCTTTGAGACTTTTGTACATCCCTATTTCATGCATTGTCTTCAACCTAGCATTTTCATCAGCAATAACGGTGGCATCCTCAGCAGAGGGGTTAGTTACCACATCAATAGTTGAAGATATTGCAACAGTAGCAGCAGTAAAACATTCAGCAACAGAAGTAGCATTATCACGCTCAAGGCATTTTAGACATGGTGGTTCAAATCCTTCCTGAGCGGGATTGATCTATTGAGCGCGAAGTGACTCGTTTTCCTTTTGAAGATCTTCATGAACTACTCTCAATTTCTCAAGTTCTTGCTTCCTTTGAAGATAATCATAGGAAAGCTTTTCATGAGTTTTGAGAGCGTTTCATGATGACTTTCAAGTTTCTCATACTTAACATGAAGATTTTTTATGTCTTCAATTAAGGACTGAGATCGAGTCATTTCCGCGTCCAACAGGTCATCGCTTTTGTCTAACAGTTTTTGAATATGTTCCATAGCTTTCTGTTGTTCAGTTGCAATTTTAGCAAGTGTTTAGTAACTGGGTTTGGAATCACAATCAGAGTCATCTTCACTGGATGTTTGATAGTGAGCATTGCGTGAGTTTACCTTGGCACCATGTGCCATGAAGCAATATGTGGGAGCGGAGTCGTCCTTGTCATTAGCATTAGCGGAGGTGATGAAGCCATTGTCTTCAGTGTTGAAGATGGACTTGGCAACGTAGGCTGTAGCTAGACTTGCAATGCCAGAGTCGGACTCCTCCTCAGACTCCACCTCCGCCTCCTCAGAAGCAGACTCCTCCTCTGAATCCATTTCCTTGCCAACAAACGCACGAGCCTTGCCAGATGAGCTCTTCTTGTGTGATGAAGACTTTGAGGAAGACTTGGAAGAAGACTTTGAGTATTTCTTCTTCTTCTTGTCATCAGAATCATATTCCTTGCTCTTCTTATTCTTGTTGTTCTCATTGTCCCACTGCGAACACTCAGAGATGTAGTGACCAGGTTTCTTGCACTTGTGACATGTTCTCTTCTTGTAATCGTGAGTAGAAGCTTCATCATTTCTTGAGCTGGATTGTGAAGACTTTCAGAAGCCTTTCTTCTTAGTGAATTTCTAGAACTTCTTCACAAGCATAGCAAGCCCCTTTCCAATGTCTTCAGGATCACCAGAACTGCAGTCAGATTCTTCTTCAGATGAGGAAACAACTTTTGCCTTCAAAGCGCGAGTTCGTCCATAGTTGGGACCGTAGATATCTCTTTCCTCAGAAAGTTGAAACTCATGTGTGTTGAGCCTCTCAAGTATGTCAGACGGATCGAATGTCTTGAAATCAAGGCGTTCTTGAATCATCAGGGCTAGGGTGTCGAACGAGCTATCAAGAGATCTCAGAAGTGTCTTGACGATTTCATGCTTAGTGATCTCAGTAGCGCCGAGAGCTTGAAGCTCATTTATGATGTCAGTGAGGCGATCAAACGTGAGATGAACATTCTCATTGTCGTTTCTCTTGAAGCGGTTGAAGAGGTTGCGAAGGACACTGATCCTTTGATCTCACTGGGTTGAGACGCCTTCGTTGACCTTGGAGAGCCAGTCCCAGACTAGCTTCGACGTTTCCAGAGCACTCACACGGCCATACTGTCCTTTGGTCAGATGACCACAGATGATGTTCTTGCAGTATAATCCAGTTGAACGAACTTCTTGACATCAGCAGGGGTGACACCTTCACCAGTCTTGGGAACGCCATTCTTGACGACATACCAGAGGTCGACATTGCTGGAAATATGCCCTAGAGGCAATCATAAAATGGTTATTATTATATTTCCTTGTTCATGATAATTGTCTATTGTTCATGCTATAATTGTGTTATCTGGAAATCGTAATACATGTGTGAGCACATAGACCACAACATGTCCCTAGTGAGCCTCTAATTGACTAGCTCGTTGATAAATAGATGGTTGCGGTTTCCTAACCATGGACATTGGATGTCATTGATAACGGGATCACATCATTAGGAGAATGATGTGATGGACAAGACCCAATCCTAAGCATAGCACAAGATCGCGTAGTTCATCTGCTAAAGCTTTCCTAATGTCAAGTATCATTTCCTTAGACCATGAGATTGTGCAACTCCCGGATACCGTAGGAATGCTTTGGGTGTGCCAAACGTCACAACGTAACTGGGTGGCTATAAAGGTGCACTACGGGTATCTCCGAAAGTGTCTGTTGGGTTGGCACGAATCAAGACTGGGATTTGTCACTCCGTATGACGGAGAGGTATCTCTGGGCCCACTCGGTAATGCATCATCATAATGACCTCAATGTGTCTAAGCAGTTAGTCATAGGATCATGCATTACAAAACGAGTAAAGTGACGTGCCGGTAACGAGATTGAACGAGGTATCGAGATACCGACGATCGAATCTCGGGCAAGTAACATACCGATTGACAAAGGGAATTGTATACAGGATTGATTGAATCCTCGACATCGTGGTTCATCCGATGAGATCATCATGGAACATGTGGGAGCCAACATGGGTATTGATACATCTCCAACATATCTATAATTTTTGATTGCTCCTTGCTATATTATCTACTGTTTTGGATGTTTATGGGCTTTATTATACACTTTTATATTATTTTTGGGACTAACCTATTAACCCAGAGCCTAGTGCCAGTTTATATTTTTTACCTTGTTTTAGGGTTTCGAAGAAAAGGAAAATCAAACGGAGTCCAATTGACCTGAAACTTCACGGAACTCATTTTTGGAAGGAAAGAAGCCCAGAAGACTTGAAGTGCATGTAAGGGAAGCTTCGAGGAGGCCACGAGGTAGGGGGCGCGCCCTCCACCCTCGTGGGCCCCTCGTGGCTCCCCTGACATATCTCTTTCACCCATATATACCCATGTACCCTAAAACTATCGAGGAGCACAATAGATCAGGAGTTCCGCCGCCAGAAGCCTCCGTAGCCACCGAAAGCTAATCTAGACCCGTTCCGCACCCTGCCGAAGGGGGAAATCCCTCTCCGGTGGCCATCTTCATCATCCCGGTGCTATCCATGACGAGGAGGGAGTAGTTCTCCCTCGGGGTTGAGGGTATGTACCAGTAGCTATGTGTTTGATCTCTCTCTCTCTCTCTCGTGTTCTTGATTTGGCACGATCTTGATGTATTGCGAGCTTTGCTATTATAGTTGGATCTTATGTTTCTCCCCCCTCTACTCTCTTGTAATGATTGAGTTTTCCCCTTGAAGTAATCTTATCGGATTGAGTCTTTAAAGATTTGAGAACACTTGATGTATGTCTTGCCGTGTATATCTGTGGTGACAATGGGATATCACGTGATTCACTTGATGTATGTTTTGGTGATCAACTTGCGGGTTCCGCCCATGAGCCTATGCATAGGGGTTGGCACACGTTCTCTTCGTGATTCTCCGGTAGAACTTTGGGGAACTCTTTGAGGTCCTTTGTGTTGGTTGAATAGATGAATCTGAGATTGTGTGATGCATATCGTATAATCATACCCACGGATACTTGAGGTGACATTGGAGTATCTAGGTGACATTAGGGTTTTGGTTGATTTGTGTCTTAAGGTGTTATTCTAGTACGAACTCTAGGGCTGTTTGTGACATTTATAGGAATAGCCCAACGGATTGATTGGAAAGAATAACTTTGAGGTGGTTTCGTACCCTACCATAATATCTTCGTTCTTTCTCCGCTATTAGTGACTTTGAAGTGACTCTTTGTTGCATGTTGAGGGATAGTTATGTGATCCAATTATGTTAGTATTGTTGAGAGAACTTGCACTAGCGAAAGTATGAACCCTAGGCCTTGTTTCCTAACATTGCAATACCATTTACGCTCACTTTTATCATTAGTTACCTTGCTGTTTTTATATTTTCAGATTACAAAAACCTTTATCTATCATCCATATACCACTTGTATCACCATCTCTTCGCCGAACTAGTGCACCTATACAATTTACCATTGTATTGGGTGTGTTGGGGACACAAGAGACTCTTTGTTATTTGGTTGCATGATTGCTTGAGAGAGACCATCTTCATCCTACGCCTCCTACGGATTGTTAAACCTTAGGTCATCCACTTGAGGGAAATTTGCTACTGTCCTACAAACCTCTGCACTTGGAGGCCCAACAACGTCTACAAGAAGAAGGTTGTGTAGTAGACATCAAGCTCTTTTCTGGCGCCGTTGCCGGGGAGGTTAGCGCTTGAAGGTATATCTTTAGATCTTGCAATCGAGTCTTTTAGTTTCTTGTTTTATCACTAGTTTAGTTTATAAAAGAAAATTACAAAAAATGGAATCAAGGTTACCTCATATTCTTCATCTTTTTAATGTCTTTCGTGAAAATAAGGATTCCGATAGTTGTGCTCAAGTGCTAGAAGAAGAATGCATTAGAATGTTTGGCACTAAATATTTGAATGATGAGCATGATTGCAATGTTGTTAGTATGAATTCCTTGAATATCTATGATGCTAATGATATGCAAAGCCACAAGCTTGGGGAAGCTATGTTTGATGAAGATGATATTTTTTGTCCCCCAAGTTTTGATGAGAAAATTTATTATGATGAAAGCATGCCTCCTATCTATGATGACTATTGTGATGACACGTATGCTTTAAAGAATAATGATAACAATGAAACTTGTCATCTTGATTTCAATTTTCAATCCCATGATAGTTACTTTGTTGAGTTTGCTCCCACTACTATTCATGAGAAGAATTTTGCTTATGAGGAGAGTAGTAAATTTTCTATGCTTGTAGATCATGAAGAGAATGCTTTAGGTGCTGGTTATATTGTTGAATTCATTCATGATGCTCTTGAAAATTATTATGAGGGAGTAATATATGCTTGTAGGAATTGCAATATATCAAGTTTCCTCTCTATGTGCTTAAAGTTTTGAAGTTATGCTTGTTTTGCCTTCCTATGCTAGTTGATTATTGTCCCTATAAGTTGTTTGCTAACAAAATCCCTATGCATAGGAAGTGGGTTAGACTTAAATGTGCTAGTCATATTCTTCATGATGCTCTCTTTATGTTTCAATTCTTATCTTTTATGTGAGCATCATTGAAATCATCATGCCTAGCTAGGGGCGTTAAACAATAGCGCTTGTTGGGAGGCAACCCAACTTTATTTTCTGTTCCTTGCTTTTTGCTCCTGTTTAGTAATAAATAATTTATCTAGCCTCTTTTATGATTGAGTTTTTATGTTTTAATTAGTGTTTGTGCCAAGAAGAACCTTTGGGAAGACTTGGGGGAAGTCTTTGCAATCATTCTGTAAAAAACAGAAACTTTATCCCTCACGAGAATTGCTGACATTTTTTATTGGAGAGTACTATTTAGTTAATTCTTTTTGCATATGATTAATAGATAAATTCCTCAGGTCCAGCAATTTATTTGAGAATTTTATGAGTTCCATAAGTATACGTTTGATCCAGATTACTACAGACTGTTCTGTTTTTGACAGATTCTGTTTTTCATGTGTTGTTTACTTATTTTGATGAATCTATGGCTAGTAAAAGAGTTTATAAACCATAGAGAATTTGGAATACAGTAGGTTTAACACCAATATAAATAAAGAATGATTTCATTACAGTACCTTATGATGGTGATTTGCTTTCTTATACTAACGGAGCTTACGAGTTTTCTGTTAAGTTTTGTGTTGTGAAGTTTTCAAGTTTTGGGTAAGGATTCAATGGACTATGGAATAAGGAGTGGCAAGAGCCTAAGATTGGGGATGCCCAAGGCACCCCAAGGTAATATTCAAGGACAACCAAGAGCCTAAGCTTGGGGATGCCCCGGAAGGAATCCCCTCTTTCGTCTTCGTTCATCGGTAACTTTACTTGGAGCTATATTTTTATTCACCACATGATATGTGTTTTGCTTGGAGCGTCAATTTATTTTGTTAGGATTTGCTTGATGTTATTTAGAACAATGTTTTGCATCTTTTATTCCAATAAAAGTGGCATTGATAGTCTTTACTATGCCTATATTACAAGTCTTCATGTTGCTGTTTGAAAACAGAAAGTTTACCGCTGTTGCAATAATTCCCTAGAAAATTCACAATGTGATAAAATGTTTAAACCTTTTGCATATTAAGCTCTGATAAATTTACTACAGTGGGAATTTCTTTCATAATTTTTGGAGTTAGGGAAGTATGGATGTTGCTGCATTCTTTACAGACTGTCCTGTTTAGGCAGATTGCTGTTATGTTTGCATTGCTCGCATATGTTTACTTCTTTAATGATTCTATTTGAGGATAGGAATATTAAATATGCAGAGACATTTATTATGCAATGTTGAATAATAATTTTAGTTATTTTCTATAGTAGAGTATGATAAGGTTTTGGCAATGGTTTATACTAACTTATCTCACGAGTCCTTGTTGATTTTGTATGGATGAAGCTTTTGAGATTTAGGGAGACCGTGATATGAGAGGAATTAAGGAGACACAAAAGCTCAAGCTTGGGTATGCCCAAGGCATCCCAAGATAATATTTCAAGAAGTCTCAAGCATCTAAGCTTGGGGATGCCCCGGTTGGCATCCCACCTTTCTTCTTCAACAACTATCGATTAGTTTCGGTTAATCCTAAGTTTTTGCTTCTTCACATGATGCTTGCCATTCTTAGAATGTAATTTTCTTTTGCTTTGCTTGCTGCTTGAATAAAATACCAAGATCTGAAATTCTTAAATGCTAGAGAGTCTTCACATAGTTGCATAATTATTTGACTACTCATTGATCTTCACTTATATCCTTCGGAGTAGTTTGTTGTTGCTCTAGGTCTTCACTTATATCTTTTAGAGCATGGTGGTGGTTTTATTTTGTAGAAATAGATGAACTCTCATGCTTCACTTATATTATTTTGAGAGTCCTAAACAGCATGGTAATTTGCTTTGGTTATGAAACTAGTCCTAATATTATGGGCATCCAAGAGGGATATAATAAAAACTTTCATATAGAGTGCATTGAATACTAAGAGAAGTTTGATACTTGATAATTGTTTTGAGATATGGAGATGGTGATATTAGAGTCATGCTAGTTGAGTAGTTGTGAATTTTAGAAATACTTGTGTTGAAGTTTATGATTCCCGTAGCATGCATGTATGGTGAACCGTTATGTGATGAAGTCGGAGCATGATTTATTTATTGATTGCCTTCCTTATGAGTGGCGGTCGGGGATGAGCGATGGTCTTTTCCTACCAATCTATCCCCCTAGGAGCATGCACGTAGTACTTTGTTTCGATAACTAATAGATTTTTGCAATAAGTATGTGAGTTCTTTATGACTAATGTTGAGTCCATGGATTATAGGCACTCTCACCCTTCCACCATTGCTAGCCTCTCTAGTACCGCGCAACTTTCGCCGGTACCATAAACCCACCATATACCTTCCTCAAAACAGCCACCATACCTACCTATTATGGCATTTCCATAGCCATTCCGAGATATATTGCCATGCAACTTACCACCGTTCTGTTTATTATGACACGCTTCATCATTGTCATATTGCTATGCATGATCATGTAGTTGACATTGTATTTGTGGCAAATCCACCGTTCATAATTCTTTCATACATGTCACTCATGAGCCATTGCACATCCCGGTACACCGCCAGAGTTATTCATATAGAGTCATATCTTGTTCTAAGTATCGAGTTGTAATTCATGAGTTGTAAGTAAATAAAAGTGTGATGATCATCATTATTAGAGCATTGTCCCAGTGAGGAAAGGATGATGGAGACTATGATTCCCCCACAAGTCGGGATGAGACTCCGGACGAAAATAAATAAATAAAAGAGGCCAAAGAAGCCCAAATAAAAAAAGAGAAAAGAGGCCATAAAAAAAGAGAAGGCCCAAATAAAAAAAATAAAAAATAAGAGAAAAAGAGAGAAGGGGCAATGCTACTATCCTTTTACCACACTTGTGCTTCAAAGTAGCACCATGATCTTCATGATAGAGAGTCTCCTATGTTGTCACTTTCATAAACTAGTGGGAATCTTTCATTATAGAACTTGGCTTGTATATTCCAATGATGGGCTTCCTCAAAATGCCCTAGGTCTTCATGAGCAAGCGAGTTGGATGCACACCCACTAGTTTCTTTTGTTGAGCTTTCATACATTTATAGCTCTAGTGCATCTGTTGCATGGCAATCCCTACTCACTCACATTGATATCTATTAATGGGCATCTCCATAGCCCGTTGATACGCCTAGTTGATGTGAGACTATCTTCTCCCTTTTTGTCTTCTCCACAACCACCATTCTATTCCACCCATAGTGTTATATCCATGGCTCACGCTCATGTATTGCGTGAAGATTGAAAAATTTTGAGAACATCAAAAGTATGAAACAATTGCTTGGCTTGTCATCGGGGTTGTGCATGATTTAAATATGTTGTGTGGTGAAGATGGAGCATAGCCAGACTATATGATTTTGTAGGGATAGCTTTCTTTGGCCATGTTATTTTGAGAAGACATGATTACTTGGTTAGTATGTTTGAAGTATTATTATTTTTATGTCAATATGAACTTTTGTCTTGAATCTTATGGATCTGAATATTCATGCCACAATTAAGAAGAATTACATTGAAATTTTGCCAAGTAGCACTCCGCATCAAAAATCCTGTTTTTATCATTTACCTACTCGAGGACGAGCAGGAATTAAGCTTGGGGATGCTGATACGTCTCCAACGTATCTATAATTTTTGATTGCTCCATGCTATATTATCTACTGTTTTGGATGTTTATGGGCTTTATTATACACTTTTATATTATTTTTGGGACTAACCTATTAACCTAGAGCCCAGTGCCAGTTTTTGCTTTTTACCTTGTTTTAGGGTTTCAAAGAAAAGGAAAATCAAACGGAGTCCAATTGACCTGAAACTTCACGGAACTCGTTTTTGGAAGGAAAGAAGCCCAAAAGACTTGAAGTGCACGTAAGGGAAGCTTCGAGGAGGCCACGAGGTAGGGGGGCACGCCCACCCCCTAGGGTGCCCTCCACCCTCGTGGGCCCCCTCGTGGCTCCCCTGACGTATCTCTTTCACCCATATATACCCACGTACCCTAAAACTATCGAGGAGCACAATAGATCGGGAGTTCCGCCACCAGAAGCCTTTGTAGCCACCGAAAGCCAATCTAGACCCGTTCCGGCACCCTGCCGAAGGGGGCAATCCCTCTCCAGTGGCCATCTTCATCATCCAGGTGCTCTCCATGACGAGGAGGGAGTAGTTCTCCCTCGGGGCTGAGGGTATGTACCAGTAGCTATGTGTTTGATCTGTCTCTCG
The DNA here is from genome assembly GCF_002162155.2 of Triticum dicoccoides. NCBI lineage: Eukaryota > Viridiplantae > Streptophyta > Magnoliopsida > Poales > Poaceae > Triticum > Triticum dicoccoides. The sequence goes on from NC_041390.1 coordinate 471,958,638, forward strand.
TGTTCTTGATTTGGCACGATCTTGATGTATCACGAGCTTTGCTATTATAGTTGGATCTTATGTTTCTCCTCCCCCTCTACTCTCTTGTAATGGATTGAGTTTTCCCCTTGAAGTAATCTTATCGGATTGAGTCTTTAAAGATTTGAGAACACTTGATGTATGTCTTGCCGTGTATATCTGTGGTGACAATGGGATATCACGTGATTCACTTGATGTATGTTTTGGTGATCAACTTGCGGGTTCCGCCCATGAGCCTATGCATAGGGGTTGGCACACGTTCTCTTCGTGATTCTCCGGTAGAACTTTGGGGCACTCTTTGAGGTCCTTTGTGTTGGTTGAATAGATGAATCTGAGATTGTGTGATGCATATTGTATAATCATACCCACGGATACTTGAGGTGACATTGGAGTATCTAGGTGACATTAGGGTTTTGGTTTATTTGTGTCTTAAGGTGTTATTCTAGTACGAACTCTAGGGCTGTTTGTGACATTTATAGGAATATCCCAACGGATTGATTGGAAAGAATAACTTTGAGGTGGTTTCATACCCTACCATAATCTCTTCGTTCGTTCTCCGCTATTAGTGACTTTGGAGTGACTCTTTGTTGCATGTTGAGGGATAGTTATGTGATCCAATTATGTCAGTATTGTTGAGGGAACTTGCACTAGCGAAAGTATGAACCCTAGGCCTTGTTTGCTAACATTGCAATACCGTTTACGCTCACTTTTATCATTAGTTACCTTGCTATTTTTATATTTTCAGATTACAAAAACCTTTATCTATCATCCATATACCACTTGTATCACCATCTCTTCGCCGAACTAGTGCACCTATACAATTTACCATTGTATTGGGTGTGTTGGGGACACAAGAGACTCTTTGTCATTTGTTTGCATGGTTGCTTGAGAGAGACCATCTTCATCCTATGCCTCCTATGCATTGATAAACCTTAGGTCATCCACTTGAGGGAAATTTGCTACTGTCCTACAAACCTATGCACTTGGAGGCCCAACAACGTCTACAAGAAGAAGGTTGTGTAGTAGACATCAGGTATCCAGATCCCGATGTTGGTTATTGGCTGGATAGATGTCTCGGTCATGTCTGCATGATTCCCGAACCCGTAGGGTCTACACACTTAAGGTTCGATGACGCCAGGGTTATAGGGAAAGTTTGTAAGTGGTTACCGAATGTTGTTCAGAGTCCCGGATGAGATCCCGGACATAACGAGGAGTTCCAAAATGGTCCGGAGACAAAGATTTATATATGGGAAGTCCTTATTCGGCTGCCAGAAGTGTTCGGGGGTTTATCGGTATTGTACCGGGACCACCGAAAGGGTTCCGGGGGTCCACCGGGAGGGTCCACCTGCCCCGGAGGGCCCTATGGGCTGAATATGGAGGGGGAACCAGCCCCTAGGCGGGCTGGGTGCCAAACCCCCTAGGGCCCATGCGCCTAGGGTTTGGGGGAACCCTAAAGGGGGCGCCCCCTTTGGCTTGGGAGGCAAGCCTCCCCCCTTGGCCTCCGCCCCCCTCTAGATCCATCTGGAGGGCCCCCCCTCTCCCTTGCCCCTATAAATACAGGGAAGGTGGGAGGGCAGCCGCACCACATCCAAGGCGCAACCCTCCCCCTCTCCAACACCTCCTCCTCCTGCCGTGACGCTTGGTGAAGGCCTGCCGGAGTACCACACTGCTCAAACACCACCACGACGTTGTGCTGCTGCTAGACGGAGTCTGCCCCAACCTCCCTCTCTCCTTGCTGGATCAAGGCGTGGGAGACGTCATCGGGCTTCACGTGTGTTAAACGCGGAGGCGCCGTTGTTCGGCGCTTGAATCGGAATCAACTGCGATCTGAATCTCCACGAGTACGACTCCCTCATCCGTGTTCTTGTAACGCTTCCGTGTCGCGATCTTCAAGGGTATGAAGATGAAGTCCCCTCTCTCTCTTGTTGCTAGTTTCTCCATAGATTGATCTTGGTGATGCGTAGAAAATTTTAAATTTCTGCAACGATCCCCAACAGTGGCATCATGAGCTAGGTCTATGCGTAGTTTCTATGCACGAGTAGAACACAAGTTGTTGTGGGCGTTGATTTTGTCAATTTACTTGCCGTTACTAGTCTTATCTTGATTCAGCGGCATCGTGGGATGAAGCGGCCCGGACCGACCTTACACGTACGCTTACGTGAGACAGGTTCCACCGATTGACATACACTAGTTGCATAAGGTGGCTAGCGGGTGTATGTCTCTCCCACTTTAGTCGGATTGGATTCGATGAAAAGGGTCCTTATGAAGGGTAAATAGAAATTGGCATATCACGTTGTGGTTTTTGCGTAGGTAAGAAACGTTCTTGCTAGAAACCCATAGTAGCCACATAAAAAACATGTAACAACAATTAGAGGACGTCTAACTTATTTTTGCAGGGTATGCTATGTGATGTGATATGGCCAAAAGAATGTGATGAATGATATATGTGATGTATGAGATTGATCATGTTCTTGTAATAGGAATCACGACTTGCATGTCGATGAGTATGACAACCGACAGGAGCCATATGAGTTGTCTAAATTATTTATGACCTGCATGTCACTGAAAACGCCTTGTAATTACTTTACTTTATTGCTAACCATTAGCCATAGTAGTAGAAGTAATAGTTGGCGTGACAACTTCATGAAGACACGATGATGGAGATCATGGTGTCATGCCGGTGACGATTATGATCATGGAGCCCCGAAGATGGAGATCAAAAGGAGCAAAATGATATTGGCCATATCATGTCACTATGTGATTGCATGTGATGTTTATCATGTTTTACATCTTATTTGCTTAGAACGACGGTAGCATAAATAAGATGATCCCTTGCAATAATTTCAAGAAAGTGTTCCCCCTAACTATGCACTGTTGCTAAGGTCCGTTGTTCTGAAGCACCACGTGATGATCGGGTGTGATAGGTTCTAACGTTCGCATACAATGGGTGTAAGCCAGATTTACACACGCAATACACTTAGGTTGACTTGACGAGCCTAGCATGTACAGACATGGCCTCGGAACACGGAAGACCGAAAGGTCGAACATGAGTCGTATAGAAGATACGATCAACATGAAGATGTTCACCGATGATGACTAGTCCGTCTCACGTGATGATCGGACATGGCCTAGCTGACTCGGATCATGTATCACTTAGATGACTAGAGGGATGTCAATCTGAGTGGGAGTTCATTAAATAATTTGATTAGATGAACTTAATTATCATGAACATAGTCTAAAACTTTGAAATATGTCTTGTAGATCAAATGGCCCACGCTAATGTTGCCCTCAACTTCAACGCGTTCCTAGAGAAAACCAAGATGAAACACGATGGCAACAACTACACAGACTGGGTCCGTAACTTGAGGATTATCCTCATAGCTGCCAAGAAAGCATATGTCCTTGAAGCACCGCTAGGTGATGCACATGTTTTCCCAGCAACTCAAGACGTTATGAACGCCTGGCAGTCGTGTAGTGATGATTACTCCCTGGTTCAGTGCGGCATGCTTTACAGCTTAGAACCGGGGCTCCAAAAGCGCTTTGAGCAACACAGAGCATACGAGATGTTCCAAGAGCTGAAAATGGTTTTCCAAGCTCATGCCCGAGTCGAGAGATATGAAGTCTCCGACAAGTTCTATAGTTGTAAGATGGAGGAGAACAGTTCTGTCAGCGAGCACATACTCAAAATGTCTGGGTTGCACAACCGCTTGTCTCAGCTAGGAGTCAATCTCCCGGATGACGTGGTCGTCGACAGAATCCTTCAGTCGCTTCCACCTAGCTACAAGAGCTTTGTGATGAACTTCAATATGCAGGGGATGGAAAAGACCATTCATGAGGTATATTCAATGCTGAAATCAGTGGAGGTGGAGATCAAAAAGGAACATCAAGTGTTGATGGTGAATAAAACCACTAAGTTCAAGAAAGGCAAGGGTAAAAAGAACTTCAAGAAGGACGGCAAGGGAGTTGCCGCGCCCGGTAAGCAAGCTGCCGGGAAGAAGCCAAAGAATGGACCCAAGCCTGAGACTGAGTGCTTTTATTGCAAGGGAAACGGTCACTAGAAGCGGAACTGCCCCAAGTACTTAGCGGATAAGAAGGCCGACAATGCCAAAGGTATATGTGATATACATGTTATTGATGTGTACCTAACCAGCGCTCGTAGTAGCTCTTGGGTATTTGATACCGGTGCGGTTGCTCATATTTGTAACTCAAAACAGGAGCTGCGGAATAAGCGGAGACTGGCGAAGGACGAGGTGACGATGCGCGTCGGGAATGGTTCCAAGGTCGATGTGATCGCCGTCGGCACGCTGCCTCTACATTTACCTACGGGATTAGTTTTAAAACTCAATAATTGTTATTTAGTACCAGCTTTGAGCATGAACATTGTATCTGGATCTCATTTAATGCAAGATGGCTACTCATTTAAATCCGACAATAATGGTTGTTCCATTTATATGAGAGATATGTTTTATGGTCATGCCCCGCTGGTCAATGGTTTATTCTTGTTTAATCTCAAACGTGATGTTACACATGTTCATAGTGTGAATACCAAGAAGTGTAAGGTTGATAATGATAGTCCCACATACTTGTGGCACTGCCGCCTTGCTCACATTGTTGTCAAACGCATGAAGAAACTCCATGCAGATGGACTTTTGGAGTATCTTGATTATGAATCATTTGACATGTGCGAACCATGCCTCATGGGAAAAATGACCAAGACTCCGTTCTCCGGAACAATGGAGCGAGCGACCAACTTATTGGGAATCATACATACTGATGTGTGTGGTCCAATGAGTGTCGAGGCTCGCGGTGGCTATCGTTATGTTCTCACCCTCACTGATGACTTGAGTAGATATGGGTATGTCTACTTAATGAAACACAAGTCTGAGACCTTTGAAAAAATCAAGGAATTTCAGAGTGAGGTTGAGAGTCAACGTGACAGGAAAATAAAGTTCTTACGATCAGATCGTGGGGGAGAATATTTGAGTCACGAATTTGGCATGCACTTAAGGAAATGTGGAATTGTTTCACAACTCACGCCGCCTGGAACACCTCAGCGCAATGGTGTGTGTGAACATCGCAATCGCACTCTATTGGATATGGTGCGATCTATGATGTCTCTTACCGACCTACCGGTATCATTTTGGGGTTATGCTTTAGAGAGTGCCACATTCACTTTAAATAGGGCTCCGTCGAAATCCGTTGAGATGACACCGTATGAATTATGGGTTGGGAAGAAACCTAAGCTGTCGTTTCTAAAAGTTTGGGGATGCGATGCTTATGTCAAGAAACTTCAACCTGAAAAGCTCGAACCCAAGTCGGAAAAATGCGTCTTCATAGGATACCCTAAGGAAACTATTGGGTATACCTTCTACCTCAGATCCGAAGGCAAGATCTTTGTTGCCAAGAATGGATCCTTTCTAGAGAAAGAGTTTCTCCCGAAAGAAGTAAGTGGGAGGAAAGTAGAACTTGATGAGGTACTGCCTCTTGAACCGGAAAGTGGCGCAGCTCAAGAAAATGTTTCTGTGGTGCCTGCACCGACTAGAGAGGAAGTTAATGATGATGATCATGAAACTTCGGATCAAGTTGCTACTGAACTTCGTAGGTCCACAAGGACACGTTCCGCACCAGAGTGGTACGGCGACCCTGTCCTAGAAATCATGTTGTTAGACAACGGTGAACCTTCGAACTATGAAGAAGCGATGGCGGGCCCGGATTCCGACAAATGGTTGAAAGCCATGAAATCTGAGATAGGATCCATGTATGAAAACGAAGTATGGAATTTGACTAACTTGCCCGATGATCGGCAAGCCATAGAAAATAAATGGATCTTTAAGAAGAAGACAGATGCGGATGGTAATGTGACCATCTATAAGGCTCGGCTTGTCGCTAAGGGTTATTGACAAGTTCAAGGGGTTGACTATGATGAGATTTTCTCACCCGTAGCGAAGCTGAAGTCCATCTGAATCATGTTAGCAATTGCGGCATTCTATGATTATGAGATATGGCAAATGGACGTCAAAACAACATTCCTCAGCCAGAAGGTTTTGTCGATCCTAAGAATGCTGACAAGGTGTGCAAGCTCCAACGCTCAATCTATGGGCTGGTGCAAGCATCTCGGAGTTGGAACATTTGATTTGATGAGATGATCAAAGCGTTTGGGTTTACGCAGACTTATGGAGAAGCCTGTGTTTACAAGAAAATGAGTGGGAGCTCTGTAGCATTTCTCATATTATATGTGGATGACATACTATTGATGGGAAATGATATAGAATTCTTGGAAAGCATAAAGGCCTACTTGAATAAGTGTTTTTCAATGAAGGACCTTGGAGAAGCTGCTTATATATTAGGCATCAAGATCTATAGAGATAGATCGAGACGCCTCATTGGTCTTTCACAAAGCACGTACCTTGACAAGATACTGAAGAAGTTCAATATGGATCAGTCCAAGAAGGGGTTCTTGCCTGTATTGCAAGGTGTGAGTGAAGGAAATATGCCCTAGAGGCAATAATAAAGTTATTATTTATTTCCTTATATCATGATAAATGTTTATTATTCATGCTAGAATTGTATTAACCGAAAACATAATACATGTGTGAATACATAGACAAACAGAGTGTCACTAGTATGCCTCTACTTGACTAGCTCGTTGATCAAAGATGGTTATGTTTCCTAACCATAGACATGAGTTGTCATTTGATTAACGAGATCACATCATTAGGAGAATGATGTGATTGACTTGACCCATTCCGTTAGCATAGCACTTGATCGTTTAGTTTGTTGCTATTGCTTTCTTCATGACTTATACATGTTCCTATGACTATGAGATTATGCAACTCCCGTTTACCAGAGGAACACTTTGTGTTCTACCAAACGTCACAATGTAATTGGGTGATCATAAAGGTGCTCTACAGGTGTCTCCAAAGGTACATGTTGGGTTGGCGTATTTCGAGATTAGGATTTGTCGCTCCGATTGTCGGAGAGGTATCTCTGGGCCCTCTCGGTAATACACATCACTTAAGCCTTGCAAGCAATGCAACTAATAAGTTAGTTGCAAGATGATGTATTACGGAACGAATAAAGATACTTGCCGGTAACGAGATTGAAATAGGTATTGAGATACCGACGATCGAATCTCGGGCAAGTAACATACCGATGACAAAGGGAACAACGTATGTTGTTATGCGGTCTGACCGATAAAGATCTTCATAGAATATGTAGGAGCCAATATGAGCATCCAGGTTCCGCTATTGGTTATTGACCGGAGACGTGTCTCGGTCATGTCTACATTGTTCTCGAACCCGTAGGGTCCGCTCGCTTAACATTACGATGACAGTTTCATTATGAGTTTATATATTTTGATGTACCGAAGGTTGTTAGGAGTCCCGGATGTGATCACTGACTTGACGAGGAGTCTCGAAATGGTCGAGACATAAAGATCGATATATTGGACAACTATATTTGGACACCGGAAAGGTTCTGGGTAAGATTGGGACAGTACCGGATCACCGGGAGGTTATCGGAACCCCCCGGGAGGTATATGGGCCTTATTGGGCCTTAGTGGAAAGGAGGGGAAAGGAGAAAGGGAGGGGGCGCACCCCCCCAAGCCCAATCCGAATTGGGAGGGGGGGCGGCCCCCCCTTTCCTTCCTCCCTCCTTCCTCTTCCTTCCCTCTCCTACTCCTAATAGGAAAAAGGGGAGTCCTACTCCCGGTGGGAGTTGGACTCCCCCCCTTGGGCGCGCCACCCTCCTTGGCCGGCCCCCTCCTCCACTCCTTTATATACGGGGGCAGGGGGCACCCCAGAGACAACAATTGATCATTGATCTCTTAGCCATGTACGGTGCCCCCCTCCACCATAATCCTCGATAATATTGTAGCGGTGCTTAGGCGAAATCCTACGATGGTAGAACATCAAGATCGTCACCACGCCGTCGTGCTGACGGAACTCATCCCCGACACTTTGCTGGATCGGAGTCCGGGGATCGTCATCGAGCTGAACGTGTGCAAAACCTCGGAGGTGCCGTAGTTTCGGTGCTTGATCGGTCGGGCCTTGAAGACGTACGACTACATCAACCGCGTTGTTATAACGCTTCCGCTTTCGGTCTTCGAGGGTACGTAGACAACACTCTCCCCTCTCGTTGATGTGCATCACCATGATCTTGCGTGTGCGTAGGATTTTTTTTGAAATTACTACGTTCCCCAACAGTGACATCCGAGCCTAGGTTTTATGCGTTGATGTTGTGCACGAGTAGAACACAAGTGAGTCGTGGGCGATATAAGTCATACTGCTTACCAGCATGTCACACTTTGGTTCGGCGGTATTGTTGGATGAAGCGGCCCGGACCGACATTACACATATGCTTACGCGGGACTGGTTCTACCAACGTGCTTTGCACACAGGTGGCTGGCGGGTGTCAGTTTCTCCAACTTTAGTTGAACCGAGTGTGGCTACGCCCGGTCCTTGCGAAGGTTAAAATAGCACCGACTTGACAAACTATCGTTGTGGTTTTGATGCGTAGGTAAGAACGGTTCTTGCTCAGCCCGTAGCAGCCACGTAAAACTTGCAACAACAAAGTAGAGGACGTCTAACTTGTTTTTGCAGGGCATGTTGTGATGTGATATGGTCAAGACATGATGCTAAATTTTATTGTATGAGATGATCATGTTTTGTAACCGAGTGATCGGCAACTGACAGGAGCCATATGGTTGTCGCTTTATTGTATGCAATGCAATTGCGCTGTAATGCTTTACTTTATCACTAAGCGGTAGCGATAGTCGTGGAAGCATAAGATTGGCGAGACGACAATGATGCTACGATGGTGATCAAGGTGTCGCGCCGGTGACGATGGTGATCATGACGGTGCTTCGGAGATGGAGATCACAAGCACAAGATGATGATGGCCATATCATATCACTTATATTGATTGCATGTGATGTTTATCTTTTATGCATCTTATCTTGATTTGTTTGACGGTAGCATTATAAGATGATCTCTCACTAAATTTCAAGATAAAAGTGTTCTCCCTGAGTATGCACCGTTGCCAAAGTTCGTCGTGCCTAGACACCACATGATGATCGGGTGTGATAAGCTCTACGTCCATCTACAACGGGTGCAAGCCAGTTTTGCACACGCAGAATACTCATGTTAAACTTGACGAGCCTAGCATATGCAGATATGGCCTCGGAACACTAAGACTGAAAGGTTGAGCGTGAATCATATAGTAGATATGATCAACATAATGATGTTCACCATTGAAAGCTATTCCATTTCACGTGATGATCGGTTATGGTTTAGTTGATTTGGATCACGTGATCACTTAGAGGATTAGAGGGATGTCTATCTAAGTGGGAGTTCTTAAGTAATATGATTAATTGAACTTAAATTTATCATGAACTTAGTACTGGTAGTATTAACATATCTATGTTGTAGATCAATAGCTCGCATTTAGCTCCCCTGTTTTATTTTTGATATGTTCCTAGAGAAAACTAAGTTGAAAGGTGTTAGTAGCAATGACGCGGATTGGATTCGTGATCTGAGGTTTATCCTCATTGCTGCACAGAAGAATTATGTCCTTGATGCACCGCTAGGTGACAGACCTATTGCAGGAGCAGATGCAGATGTTCTGAACATTTGGCTAGCTCAATATGATGACTACTTGATAGTTTAGTGCACCATGCTTAACGGCTTAGAATCGGGACTTCAAAGACGTTTTTAACGTCATGGAACATATGAGATGTTCCAGGAGTTGAAGTTAATATTCAAGCAAATACCCGAGTTGAGAGATATGAAGTCTCCAACAAGTTCTATAGCTAAAAGATGGAGGAGAATAGCTCAAGCAGTGAGCATGTGTTCAGATTATCTGGGTACTACAATCGCTTGAATCAAGTGGGATTTAATCTTCCAGATAAAATAGTGATTGACAGAATTCTCTAGTCACCATCACCAAGTTAGTAGAACTTCGTGATGAACTATAGTATGCAAGGGATGACGAAAACAATTCCCAAGCTCTTCGTGATGCTGAAATCGACGAAGGTAGAAATCAAGAAAAGCATCAAGTGTTGATGGTTGACAAAGACCACTAGTTTCAAAAAGGGAAAAGGGAAGAAGGGGAACTTCAAGAAGAACGACAAGCGAGTTGCTGCTCAAGTGAAGAAGCCCAAGTCTGGACCTAAGCCTGAGACTGAGTGCTTCTACTGCAAAGGAACTGGTCACTGGAAACGGAACTGCCCCAAATATTTGGCGGATAAGAAGGATGGCAAAGTGAACAAAGGTATATTTGATATACAGATTATTGATGTGTATTTTACTAGTGTTCGTAGCAACCCCTCGGTATTTGATACTGGTTCAGTTGCTAAGAGTAGTAACTCGAAACGGGAGTTGCAGAATAAACAGAGACTAGTTAAGGGTGAAGTGACGATGTGTATTGGAAGTGGTTCCAAGATTGATATGATCATCATCGCACACTCCCTATACTTTCGGGATTAGTGTTGAACCTAAATAAGTGTTATTTGGTGTTTGCGTTGAGCATAAATATGATTGGATCATGTTTATTGCAATACGGTTATTCATGTAAGTTAGAGAATAATTGTTGTTCTGTTTACATGAATAAAACCTTCTATGGTCATACACCCAATGAAAATGGTTTGTTGGATCTCGATCGTGGTGATAAACATATTCATAATATTGAAGCCAGAAGATGCTAAGTTAATAATGATTGTGCAACTTATTTGTGGCACTGCCATTTAGGTCATATTGTGTAAAGCGCATGAAGAAAATCCATGCTGATGGGTTTTTGGAATCACTTGATTACGAATCAGTTGATGCTTGTGAACCATGCCTCATGGGCAAGATGACTAAGACTCCGTTCTCCGGAACAATGGAGCGAGCAACAAACTTAATTGGAAATAATACATACTGATGTATGCAGTCCAATGAGTGTTGAGGCTCGCGGCGGGTATAGTTATTTTCTGACCTTCACAGATGATTTGAGCAGATATGAGTATATCTACTTGATGAAACACAAGTCTGAAATATTTGAAAAGTTCAAAGAATTTCAGAGTGATGTGGAGAATCATCGTAACAAAAATAAAAGTTTCCACGATATGATCGCAGAAGTAAAATATTTGAGTTACGAGTTTGGCCTTCAGTTAAAACAATGTGAAATAGTTTCACTACTCACGCCACCTGGAACACCACAGTGTAATGGTGTGTCCGAACGTCATAACCGTACTTTGTTAGATATAGTGCGATCTATGATGTCTCTTACAGATCTACCACTATCGTTTTGGGGTTATGCATTAGAGACAGCTACATTCACGTTAAATAGGGCACCATCTAAATCCGTTGAGACGACACCGTATGAACTGTGGTTTGGCGAGAAACCTAAGCTGTCGTTTCTTAAAGTTTGGGACTGCGATGCTTATGTGAAAAAGTTTCAACATGATAAGCTCGAACCCAAATCGGAGAAGTAAATCTTCATAGGATACCCAAAAGAAACTGTTGGGTACACCTTCTATCACAGATCCGAAGGCAAGTTATTCGTCGCTGAGAATGGATCCTTTCTAGAGAAGGAGTTTCTCTCGAAAGAAGTGAGTGGGAGGAAAGTAGAACTTGATGAGGTAACTGTACCTGCTCCCTTATTGGAAAGTAGTTCATCACAGAAATCTGTTCCTGTGACTACTACACCAATTAGTGAGGAAGCTAATGATGATGATCATGTAACTTCAGATCAAGTTACTACCGAACCTCGTAGGTAAACCAGAGTGAGATCCGCACCAGAGTGGTACGATAATCCTGTTCTGGAGGTCATGTTACTTGACCATGATGAACCTACGAACTATGAAGAAGCGATGGTGAGCCCAGATTCCGCAAAATGGCTTGAGGCCATGAAATCTGAGATGAGATCCATGTATGAGAACAAAGTATGGACTTTGATTGACTTGCCCAATGATCGGCGAGCCATTGAGATTAAATGGATCTTCAAGAGGAAGACGGACGCTGATAGTAGTGTTACTATCTACAAAGCTAGAATTGTCACAAAAGGTTTTCGACAAGTTCAAGGTGTTGACTACGATGAGAGTTTCTCACTCGTATCTATGCTTAAGTCTATCTGAATCATGTTAGCAATTGCCGCATTTTAAGAAATCTGGCAAATGGATAAAAAAACTGCAATCCTTAATGGATTTATTAAAGAAGAGTTGTATATGATGCAACCAGAAGGTTTTTTCAATCCTAAAGGTGCTAACAAAATGTGCAAGCTCCAGCGATCCATCTGTGGACTGGTGCAAGCATCTCGGAGTTGGAATATACGCTTTGATGAGTTGATCAAAGCATATAGTTTTATACAGACTTGCGGTGAAGCCTGTATTTACAAGAAAGTGAGTGGGAGCACTACAACATTTCTGATAAGTATATGTGAATGACATATTGTTGATCGAAAATAATGTAGAATTATTCTGCAAAGCATAAAGGAGTGTTTGAAAGGAGTTTTTGAAAGAAAGACCTCGGTGAAGCTGCTTACATATTGAGCATCAAGATCTATAGAGATAGATCAAGACGCTTGATAAGTTTTTTCAATGAGTACATACCTTGACAAGATTTTGAAGTAGTTCAAAATGGAACAGTCAAAAAGGAGTTCTTGCCTGTGTTACAAGGTGTGAAGTTGAGTAAGACTCATAACCCGACCACGGCAGAAGATAGAGAGAGAATGAAAGTCATGCCCTATGCCTCAGCCATAGGTTCTATAAAGTATGCCATGCTGTGTACCAGACCTATTGTATACCCTGCCTTGAGTTTGGCAAGGGAGTACAATAGTGATCTAGGAGTAGATCACTGGACATTGGTCAAAATTATCCTTAGTGGAATAAGGATATGTTTCTCGATTATGGAGGTGACAAAAGGTTCGTCGTAAAGGGTTACGTCGATGCAAATTTTGACACTGATCCAGATGACTCTAAGTCTCAATCTGGATACATATTGAAAGTGGGAGCAATTAGCTAGAGTAGCTCCGTGTAGAGCATTGTTGACATAGAAATTTGCAAAATACGTACGGATCTGAATGTGGCAGACCCATTGATTAAACTTCTCTCACAAGCAAAACATGATCACACCTTAGTACTCTTTGGGTGTTAATCACATAGTGATGTGAAATAGATTATTGGCTCTAGTAAACCCTTTGGGTGTTGGTCACATGTCGATGTGAACTATGGGTGTTAATCACATGGTGATGTGAACTATTGGTATTAAATCACATGGTGATGTGAACTAGATTATTGACTCTAGTGCAAGTGGGAGACTGAAGGAAATATGCCCTAGAGGCAATAATAAAGTTATTATTTATTTCCTTATATCATGATAAATGTTTATTATTCATGCTAGAATTGTATTAAGCGGAAACGTAATACATGTGTGAATACATAGACAAACAGAGTGTCACTAGTATGCCTCTACTTTACTAGCTCGTTGATCAAAGATGGTCATGTTTCCTAACCATAGACATGAGTTGTCATTTGATTAACGAGATAACATCATTAGGAGAATGATGTGATTGACTTGACCCATTCCGTTAGCATATCACTTGATCGTTTAGTTTGTTGCTATTGCTTTCTTCATGACTTATACATGTTCCTATGACTATGAGATTATGCAACTCCCGTTTACCAGAGGAACACTTTGTGTGCTACCAAACGTCACAACGTAACTGGGTGATTATAAAGGTGCTCTACAGGTGTCTCCAAAGGTACATGTTGGGTTGGCGTATTTCGAGATTAGGATTTGTCGCTCCGATTGTCGGAGAGGTATCTCTAGGCCCTCTCGGTAATACACATCACTTAAGCCTTGCAAGCAATGCAACTAATAAGTTAGTTGCAAGATGATGTATTACGGAACGGGTAAAGAGACTTGCCGGTAACGAGATTGAACTAGGTATTGAGATACCGATGATCGAATCTCGGGCAAGTAACATACCGATGACAAAGGGAACAACGTATGTTGTTATGCGGTCTGACCGATAAAGATCTTCATAGAATATGTAGGAGCCAATATGAGCATCCAGGTTCCGCTATTGGTTATTGACCGGAGACGTGTCTCGGTCATGTCTACATTGTTCTCGAACCCGTAGGGTCCGCTCGCTTAACATTACGATGACAGTTTCATTATGAGTTTATATATTTTGATGTACCGAAGGTTGTTCGGAGTCCCGGATGTGATCACGGACTTGACGAGGAGTCTCGAAATGGTTGAGACATAAAGATCGATATATTGGACAACTATATTTGGACACCGGAAAGGTTCCGGGTAAGATTGGGACAATACCGGATCACCGGGAGGTTATCGGAACCCCCCGGGAGGTATATGGGCCTTATTGGGCCTTAGTGAAAAGGAGGGGAAATGAGCAAGGGAGGGGGCGCCCCCCCCAAGCCCAATCCGAATTGGGAGGGGGGCCGGCCCCCCCTTTCCTTCCTCCCTCCTTCCTCTTCCTTCCCTCTCCTACTCCTAATAGGAAAAAGGGGAGTCCTACTCCCGGTGGGAGTTGGACTCCCCCCCTTGGGCGCGCCACCCTCCTTGCCCGGCCCCCTCCTCCACTCCTTTATATACGGGGGCAGGGGGGCACCCCAGAGACAACAATTGATCATTGATATCTTAGCCGTGTGCGGTGCCCCCCTCCACCATAATCCTCGATAATATTGTAGCGGTGCTTAGGCGAAGCCCTGCGACGGTAGAACATCAAGATCGTCACCACGCCGTCATGCTGACGGAACTCATCCCCGACACTTTGCTGGATCGGAGTCCGGGGATCGTCATCGAGCTGAACGTGTGCAAAAACTCGGAGGTGCCGTAGTTTTGGTGCTTGATCGGTCGGGCCGTGAAGACGTACGACTACATCAACCGCGTTGTTATAACGCTTCTGCTTCCCGTCTACGAGGGTACGTAGACAACACTCTCCCCTCTTGTTGTTGTGCATCACCATGATCTTGCGTGTGCGTAGGATTTTTTTTGAAATTACTACGTTTCCCAACAGTGAGATTGAGCACGGCTCAATGCCAGACCACGGCAGAAGATAGAGAAAATATGAGTGTCATCCCCTATGCCTCGGCCATAGGGTCTATTATGTATGCCATGCTGTGTACCAGACCTGATGTAAACCTTGCCGTAAGTTTGGTAGGAAGGTACCAAAGTAATCCCGACATGGAACACTGGACAGCGGTCAAGAATATCCTGAAGTACCTGAAAAGGACTAAGGATATGTTTCTCATTTATGGAGGTGACGAAGAGCTCGTCGTAAAGGGTTACATCAATGCTAGCTTCGACACAGATCTGGATGACTCCAAGTCACAAACCGGATACATGTATATTTTGAATGGTGGGGTAGTCAGCTGGTGCAGTTGCAAGCGAAGCGTCGTGGCGGGATCTACATGTGAAGCGGAGTACATGGCAGCCTCGGAGGCAGCACATGAAGCAATCTGGATGAAGGAGTTCATTACCGACCTAGGAGTTATTCCCAATGCGTCGGGCCCGATGACTCTCTTCTGTGACAACACTTGAGCCATTGCCCTTGCCAAGGAGCCCAGGTTTCACAAGAAGACCAGGCATATCAAGCGTCGCTTCAACTCCATTCGTGAAAATGTTCAAGATGGAGACATAGAGATTTGTAAAGTGCATACGGACCTGAATGTCGCAGATCCGTTGACTAAACCTCTTCCACGAGCAAAACATGATCAACACCAGAACTCTATGGGTGTTCGATTCATCAGAATGTAACTAGAATATTGACTCTAGTGCAAGTGGGAGACTATTGGAAATATGCCCTAGAGACAATAATAAAATGGTTATTATTATATTTCCTTGTTCATGATAATTGTCTATTGTTCATGCTATAATTGTGTTATCTGGAAATCGTAATACATGTGTGAATACATAGACCACAACATGTCCCTAGTAAGCCTCTAGTTGACTAGCTCGTTGATCAATAGATGGTTACGGTTTCCTAACCATGGACATTGGATGTCATTGATAACGGGATCACATCATTAGGAGAATGATGTGATGGACAAGACCCAATCCTAATCATAGCACAAGATCGTGTAGTTCATCTGCTAAAGCTTTCCTAATGTCAAGTATCATTTCCTTAGACCATGAGATTGTGCAACTCCCGGATACCGTAGGAATGCTTTGGGTGTGCCAAACATCACAACGTAACTGGGTGGCTAGAAAGGTGCACTACGGGTATATCCGAAAGTGTCTGTTGGGTTGGCACGAATCGAGACTGGGATTTGTCACTCCATATGACGAAGAGGTATCTTTGGGCCCACTCAGCAGTGCATCATCATAATGAGCTCAATGTGTCTAAGCAGTTAGTCACAGGATCATGCATTACGGAACGAGTAAAGTGACGTGCCGGTAACGAGATTGAACAAGGTATCGGGATACCAACGATTGAATCACGGACAAGTAACGTACCGATTGACAAAGGGAATTGTATACGGGATTGATTGAATCCTCGACATCATGGTTCATCCGATGAGATCATCGTGGAACATGTGGGAGCCAACATGGGTATCCAGATCCCGCTGTTGGTTATTGGCTGGAGAGATGTCTCGGTCATGTCTGCATGATTCCCGAACCCGTAGGGTCTACACACTTAAGGTTCGATGACGCTAGGGTTATAGGGAAAGTTTGTACGTGGTTACCGAATGTTGTTCGGAGTCCTGGATGAGATCCCGGACGTAACGAGGAGTTCCGGAATGGTCCGGAGACAAAGATTTATATATGGGAAGTCCTTATTCGGCTGCCGGAAGTGTTCGGGGGTTTATCGGTATTGTACCGGGACCACCGAAAGGGTTTCGGGGGTCCACTGGAAGGGTCCACCTGCCCCGAAGGGCCCTATGGGCTGAATATGAAGGGGAAACCAGCCCCTAGGTGGGCTGGGCGCCAAACCCCCTAGGGCCCATGCGCCTAGGGTTTGGGGGAACCCTAAAGGGGGCGCCCCCCTTGGCTTGGGGGGGGGGGGCAAGCCTCCCCCCTTGGCCGCCGCCCCCCTCTCCCTTGCCCCTATAAATAGAGGGAATGTGGGAGGGCTCACACAACATGTATAGGAAAATAAAAAGTGAAACCTAGAGGGATCACACAACATGTGTCATTTAGCGGCGGCTGGACGCACCACTTGGTGCAGTGTCAGCACACATAAGTGGCCCTTGCAGGGCTCACACAAGGGGTATCCTGTAGTTACTTGCTCTCACGAAAATACTAGTTAATGGGTACCATTTGTAAATGTCACTCCCACCTTCTCAGGCACTAATAAGTGGCGTACTGCATGTGCAACACTTGTCACAATCTGTGAGTTTTCCCTTTTTCCGTAGACTTGTTATTCAAAACGTTTTATCTCTTGAACTGTGTGTCTAAATTCTGAACCGTTTGCACTGTTAGATTTCTTACCTCGAGATATTTGAAACGAGATCCCATGTTAATAGGTTTAAACAAACTTTTTCAGAAAAAAGAAAAAAAACAAAGCCGAAAGCACAGTTATTTTCCATTTTTCTTTTTCGTGGAGCACAAATCTATGCCTCCATGGTATGCAAATGTGTGCTTCTCATGAAAGTAAAAAAAATCATGCACAATAAGAAATCCTGATATTTCCCTTTTTGAGGAGCATAACTGTGCTTCTCGCGGAACCAAAATATGTGCCTCCACTAGAAACAAACTTGTGCTTCTCGTGGAAGCACAATTTTTTGTGTGTGCATTTTTCTCCTTTCGAAGAAGCAAGCTATGCTTCTCGCAGAAACAAATCTGTACCTCCACAAGAAGCGAATCTGTGATTCTCGTGAAAGCAAAAAAAACATGATTTTCTCCCTTTCCGAGCAGCACAGCTCGCATAATCAAATTTGTGCTTTCATGAGAAGCAAATATGTGCTTCTTGTGGAAGCACAAAAAATATCGCCCAAAAGAAAACCGCAATTTTTTGCTTTACGAGTCTACTTCTCGAGGAAGAAAATTTGTATCTCCCCGAAAAGCAATTTTGTGCTTTGCACGGAACCAAAAAAAACATTCACGAAAAAATCATGATGTTCTCTTCTCTAAAACATGTGTATACCAAAAAGCAATAAAACTAGAACAAACACACATTTAAAACCCGAAAACGTGTATAGAATAATAAAAATAAAATCAAGAAGGAACACACCCAACACACGACACGTGCCGGCGGCTGGATGCACCACTTGGCATGATTTCAGCCCACAAAATTAACCCATGTGGGGCTCCTATCCTTCAGTTACGTAAGCCATATTCGGCGTATTTAGCGCACATTACTTGGCACCCCTCCC
>NC_041390.1:471977377-471995057 GCF_002162155.2 Triticum dicoccoides
TGCTTAACCTGCAAAAGACTAAGCACATGTGTGTTTCGAACCAGCGGCCTCCTCATTTAGTCTTAGCCAACTAGACAACTCACCTCATGTGATTTGTTAGATCCTTTTTCTTCTTTCATTTCTCCTTTTTATTTATTATTTCTTCCTTTTTATTTCCCCCTTTTTCTTTTATATTTTTTTCTTGTTCCCTTTTTCCAAATGCATGATTTTTTTAATCAAAATTGTTGTCTCTTCAAAATTCGTGTGAGCTTTCTTCGAATTCGTGATTTTTTTTTCAAAATTTGTGATTTTATAAAATCTATGAACCTTTTTTCAGAATTGATGAACTTTTTGTCATATCCCTGATTTGTTTCTATCAGAATCGATGAACCTATTTCAAATATGTGAACTGTTTTATTAAAATTAATGATTTTTTCAGATTCGTGATCCTTTTTGAAAATCCGTTGAACTTTTTTCAAATTCGTGAACTTATTTTCAAATTTGATGAACTTTTTCCAAATTTGTGAACATTTTTAAAAATACGTGATATTTTAGAAAACCCGATGAGCTTTTTTGAATTTTGTGAATTATTTTTTAAATTTACTTTTCCCTTTTTGAAATAATTTATATATTGGGACTAAAACAAGGGTCCAATGGCGTGGTTTTTGGATAAAACACATCAAACTGATTGTGATGCATCGGTTATTGTGTAAACTCTATCGACGTTGGCTTGCGGGTTCAAATCCCAGGTCTCGCATAATAATACTACTGAAGATTATTTTATTCCACTTTTGTTTTTGGAGGATGTTGCTGGACGCGAACGATGCTGGGCCGGCCCACTATCGCTCGCCTTCGAGCACCAACTAGCCTAAGTGTCCCTTTAGTTTTTTTCAGAGTTTTCCTGCAACTTTATTAATGCATCAAAATGTCCATAGGTACAAGGTTTTGGTCATTTACCCAACCAAATGTGGTGAGATTGTGAGCTTCAAAACTAAAATTCCTACGTTCAAAAATAAATTTACATGCTTCAAACGCTTCCCTACACTCCATTATTTCATGTAGAATTGCAGCATGTCTTCTCCCGGATCATTACACAATATCATTCACGGCATTTTGGCTATATGAAGCAATCCATATTTTCCTTATAGCCAAATCCTGTGCAGGTGATAATTCCTGCCGGCACTCTAGAGTCTCCATAACTATTGGGTCTGTAATGCCTCCAAGGACTATCACTGAAGCCCCTTGGTATATCCCTGCAGCGTCTCTACAAAAAGCCTAAGTGCCCCTTTATTTAGTTGCTCTCATGCGGGACCTCCTATATGGCAACCTGCGCGCCGGAAATCAGTGAAACGCGCACACCCGCTCTCGTGCGCGCCCTCAAGTTCGGGACAGGAATCCCCTTTGTATTTATTTTTTCTGTTTTCAATTTTTTCCTTTTTAAAAATAATTCAGGATTTCAAAGAGTTGTGAATTGTGAAAAATGTTCTTAAATTGAAAGAAAGTTCATGATTGGAAGAATGTTCGGGAAACAATAATGCACACGGATTCAAAAAAATGTTCATAATTTCAAAACAAATGTTCATGTATCAAAAAATATCCACAGTTTTTAAAAAGTTCAGAGTTTTTTTAAATGTTCATCATTCTTTGACAATGTTAAAAAATATTCAAAAAAGGTCGGGAATTTCAAAACTAATTCCCAAATTTTATAAAATGTTAATAAAATTAAAAAATAGTTCACTGATACAAAAAATATTCATGAACTCAAAAAATGTTCGTCGAAAATGAAAAAATGTTCCTGAATTTCAAAAATTGTTACCAAATGTCAAAAAATATTTTCTGGTACTGCATAATTATACACTAGTTCCAAAAATGTCCGCAGTTTCAAAAAATATTCAAGAATTCAAAACAAACTTGATTTTAAAAAATGGTCATGAAAATATTAAAATGTTTTGTGAATTTTTAAATGTTCATAATTTAAAAAATGATGAATTTGGAAAATGTTCATGATTTCATAAACCATTAACGGTTAAAAACACTAATTTGAAATATGCTTGCCAAATAGAAAATTAAAATAAAATAACGTAAATACATAAAAAAATAAAAAATGAAAACGAACAAGAAAAGAAATACACAGTTAAGGGAAAGGTTTTGGACCTTCCTAAAAGCGGTGGGGATTTAATCTTGAAACGGGCCAACCCATACAAAAAATTGCGCGTGAGGGGGTACGCGCTAGGTCGCTAATCGGCAACCTAGGCGCTAAACAGGAGTGGCCCTCTAATGCACGCCCCTAGTGATTGACGAAATCACTAATTGAGTAGTAGTTCTTCTAAAGATCACTCCCACCTTGCCAGGTTGCGACAAGTGGTGTGTTGTATGTGCACCACTTGTCCCAACCTGAGAGTTTTTTATTTTTCTTATAGATTTGTTTTTTCAAACGTTTTATCTCTTAAGCCATGTGTCCAAATCTCGAATCCTTTTTACCATTGAGTCCCTCGTGTCGAGATATTCAAAACTAGATTCCATATTGATATGTTTCGATGAAAAAAAATCACAAATAAAGGGGACGAAAAACCAGAACCGGGAGAGCGTTTTTTTTTCTTTGTGAAGAGGCATGCGTTTTTTCCTTTTCCGAAAGGCACTCAGGAGCAAATCCGTGCCTCTCACGAAACAGAAAAAAGAAAACATGTTTTTCCCTTTTTCGAGAGGCACTTACGCGTCTCTTGCGGAAGCAAATCTGTGCCTCTCATGAAACGGAAAAAATATGTTTTTTCATTTCCGAAAGGCATGCCCATGTCTCTCGTAGAATCAAATCCGTGCCTCCATGAAAAGTAAATCCGTGCCTCTAGCAGAACGAAAAAAATGTGTTTTTTCAGTTTTTGAGAAGCGCTCCCGTGCCTCTCGCGGGAGGAAATTCGTGCCTCCACGAGAAGTAAATTCGTGCCTCTCATGAAAAGAAAAAAAAAAGAAAACTTTTTTTTCCTTTTCGAGAGGCACGTCTGTGCCTCTTGCGAAAGCAAATCCGTACCTTCATGAGAAGTAAATCCGTGCCTCTCACAGAACAAAACAAAGCGTATTTTTTCTCTTTCCGAGAGGTACGTCCATGCCTCTCGCGAAAGCAAATCCATGCCTCCAAAAGAAGTTAATCCGTGCCTCTCGTGGGAACAAAAAATCACATTTTTTTCCTTGCCGTGAGGCATGCCCGTGTCTCGTGAAAGCAAATCCCTGCCTTCAGGAGAAGTAATTTTGTGCCTCTCGTGCAAGGAAAAAAACGTGTTATTTTGATCAATTTTTTCTTCGTTTTTTGGCCCACATCCTAAGAAAAACCTGGAGAAAACAAAAAAGCTAAAAAAACCCAAAAAGAATCACCTAAAAGCCGAAAACGCATACATAAAAATTTTAAAAAAAAACTAAAGAGAGCCTTTAGAGCGCTATACATAGTGACAATTGAGAGCACGCCAAGTGATGCACTTAAAAGTGCAGCTAATCTTCGGATAGTTTTGATAATTAAGAATAACATATATGTCACTAGTATAAGGCACGTGCTATGCACGTAGTGTCTTGGTTAAAGTGCAACTAAGATATCCTCACAAAAAAGGATGCAAACAAGATATGTGTCTTTACATGTTGAGGAGTACATAAAAAACAACCACAGAAGATATTGAATGATAAGTTTTCTCACCTTCAGCACGTGAGGGTGCAGGTATGCTAGTGTAGTGATAAAGATCGAACCTCGTGGCGAGATTCGATCTGTTGTTGTGGTTCGATTTTTCACGACACATCACTACCAACAGTACTAACCTCTCGCCCACGCATGTGATGTACACGAAGTAGAGGGTTTGAACCTTGCGGCTCAGCACGAGAGAAACAATCTGAACGACGGCACCTCACGCGCAAAACAATTTTCTTGCAGAAATCGCAACAGAAAGGTTTTCTAAAGTTACCTCAAAAATTTGATACAGGTTTCTACCCTCGAAAACACATCTCTATCTCATATAAAAATAACTTGTTTTACATGGCGCACATATATGACCTTATATAGTGGTTGACCAATCTAACTTGCGTGGCAAACTCAACCCATCTATCTTGACCTCTATTAATTTAAACAACTTCTGTCTTTTACATCTCAGCAGATATACCAAATTTAATAAACCGACTTAAACTTGCCTGGATAATCTACTAGGACTCTACCTTGGTAACCACATGGCCATATACGCTGTTGGTGGCCTCCAGCCAACAGCCTTCAAGGAGAGTTGACGACATGCACAACTTCCTTTGCTTGTACGTTTCTTGAGAGGTAAAAGTATGAACAAAAATATTGTGACCAGTCCCCGTCGTCTGAGCCATATATGTGCAGCAAACACATCCTCCACTTTAATTAATAGGACCCCAGAATAATAGTATCTCCATCCTCCATGCATGTACGTGAATAATCTAACTTCCTCACAAGGATCAGTACTCGTTTGTGTATCTGCTAAAATAAATGTCTCTAGCCTGGTTTGACTCTCACGCCTTGTATTTTGCACAATACCAACTGATGACTCTGGTTCAACCTTAATATTCTCCTCACTAGGATGCATCACATTATCAAGCCGAGCTGCCATAACTTGACCCAGACCAGCGTCTTGTACATCGTGGTGGTCGTCGATAGAAACAACTTTAGCGTTGGTCATATCATGTAGTGTGTGGACAAATCTAGAAAAATATTAGTCACTTATCAGTTATGGAGAAATCGGAGTTTATTGCATTGTCTGCTCCCTCCCCTCCCCCGACCCCCGCGTCGCCTCCCCTGGCGGCGGCAGGGGAACCCTAGCCTGCGCCGCCGCGGCCAACCCCCGCCCCGCCCCGCCTCCTCACCGCCACCAGAGGAGCGGCCGCCGAAGCTGCGCCGGCTCCCAGGAAGGTGGCGGCGGGGCACCTCGGCCGGCCCGACTGCAAGCCACCTCTCCCCTCCACACCTCTCCCGTCGGATCCTGTCGCGCTCCGGCGCCGGCGTGCTACCTCTGGCTCCTCCTCCCCGGCCCTCGACCGCCCCCTTCCCTGTGGGCTCCGGCTGTCGCTGGCGCGTCCTCGCCCCAACCACCTTCTCCCGCGCCAGATCCGTGCGGCCTCCAGCACCCTTGCTGTTGCCGGCGCCGGATCCCGGGAGGATGGTGTTCGAGGCTTCTTGGCCGGGCCGTCGCCGGCCTGCCCGATGCGGCGTGTCTCTCCCCTGCTCCACCTCCTCCAGCGCCTCCCAACTCCACGACCTATCCCTGCCGGCTGCTCCTCCCCATGGCTCTCGGTCGGCAATGCCTTCTCTTCGGCTGGCTTTGGTGCTGCTGGCTGCGGCACATCCTTTTCCCGCCCAGTTCTGGACCATGGCGTTGGTGGTGGATCGGGTGACTGCAGTGAATTGTGTTGGTGGTGCTGGTTGGTGATTGTGGTGCATCCGGCGGCGCCCATGTCACCTTCTTGTCTGGTGATGGGTGCATCCCTCCCTGCCGTGGTGGTTCCAGCCAGCTACATGGTTTCCTTGTCTTCGATTCCTGATCTGACGACATTTGGGGTGATTCGGTCAAAGGCCGAGACAAAATCCTTGCTCCACTTGCCGGTGCTGGTAGCGGCGACATCTGCGGATGCCGTCTCCTTCTTCAAGACATGTCCTCCTTCGAGCACTGGGGGAAACCCTTGGTCCGGTTCTCCAGACCAGACAGCGGCGGCGTCCCGATGTCGTCCCCCTTCATGAAGGTGTCGTCTTGGTTGCTCGTGGTGTCTTCGGTGTTGAAATTGGTGATGTTGGACACCCTGCTTGGTTTTGGGCTGCTTTTCAAGATATGGACATCCGAGGCACAATGTACAATATCGCCGGCGCTTCTTCCATGGCTTCTTCCTCAGGCCGGTCCGATCCTGCAACCCACTTGCCGACTCTTCTTGGCGCTTCAAGGTGGGGGTACATTGATTTGCTCCGTCCTGATGGCATGGCCGTGTGACGCTGGTGCC
Source organism: Triticum dicoccoides (assembly GCF_002162155.2). NCBI lineage: Eukaryota > Viridiplantae > Streptophyta > Magnoliopsida > Poales > Poaceae > Triticum > Triticum dicoccoides. The sequence goes on from NC_041390.1 coordinate 471,983,336, forward strand.
CGACTTTGTTCGTGACGCGGCTTAGATGCTCTAGGTCTTGTTTCTTTCCCTTTCATGGCTAGAGTTTTAGGCTAGGAGAGTGTGTGCCGTGTTGTATCCCTCTTCCTCCCCTCTTGTTACTCTGTTCTCTTCTACCTATCAATGAAAAGATATGCAAGCTTTGCGTATTCGCGAAAAAAAATCTAGAAAAATCCCACCGAACTCATTTTGGCACCCAAGCGCAGGAGCGAATCCCGGAAACTACACCCATTGGATCAGTTATGTTTGCCATGATAAACAACAGTGATTCACTTTGTGGGAGAGATCAACGCTAATAAGGGCTTCCATGTCAAGGCCGGTGGCTATTCCAAGTTTAAAATTTATTGTACCATAGTAAGAGCATCTCCAACGGCCGCACAAAAATCTCGCGCCCAATAAAAGTTATAGCGTGCTACTTTAGCACTTTTAGTGCGCCGGGACCAACATTGCTTTAGCAGACGCCCAAAGACGCGCGCCCAAAAAGCAGACAGTGCAAATTGTGAAGCGTGCGCAATCCGGAGCCCAAAATATGCTGCGCGTGATGGCGTTTTTCAGCGCGCGCCCAAAACTTTTTAGCGCTACAGCATCTGCTGGAGCTGTTGGGCGCCCAAAAAAACCAATTTTTAGTGCGCGGAGCTCTTTTTGGGCGCCTGTTGGAGATGCTCTAATAGAGATTGAACTAATGTTTATTCAAAGATCATTTCATGAAAGTTCAATGTAGACATGGCAAGGACATGTGTTTTTGGACCCCTCAAAATGCAAAGGACATACATAAAGAGCTTCTAAGAACTCATGAGAAGCTACGCTTCGAAAGCTAAGTTTAGAGCAAGAGCGTGAGTTTCTAAAAGCTATCAATGGCGATCTTCGAAAGAAGAGTTCCACTTACATTACCAAATGACTTCTCTTGTCTACTTTCATACCACAAGTTTCTAAGCAAGCTAGTAACAAGAGCAAGAAAGGTTTTACCTGTAGTAGTAACAATAACAATGCTAAATCCAATGTTGTTACTTCTAGTACTTCTATTGATTCCACTAATGATTCTCTTAGCCAAGTTACACTTGAGCAAGAAAATAATTTATTGAGAGGAATTATAGAAAAGGGTGTCTACAAGGGCCTTGACGGGAGCAAGCAATTTGATGAGATTGTTCGTAGGTAAGGATGGCACCGGAAGAACCAAGGTGTTCGTTTTGAACAAAAGTTCAATGCTAGTGGAGTTGAGTGGGAAGAAGATCAATACAGCAAGACAAAATTTGTTTCTCAACAAGAGAAGTATAATCCTACTTATTTCAAGGGGACACATGCTCAAGATGATCTTCCACCACAAGACCACAAGCTAAAAGGAAAGGACAAACTTCAAGAAGAGATTGACTCATTTGAAGAACCACCTAAATCCTTGATCAAGTGGGTTCCCAAGAGTACTTCAACTTCTACTTCATCACATACAAATACAACTCTGAGGATTCCCATCAAGTTGATATGGGTCCCAAAGAAGAAGAACTAGAGAGTTCTTGAGGGTGACTCCGCCAACAAACTTCACTCCTACTCATTCATGGCAAGAACTTGTGTAAACAACTTCAACATCATGCACTAGTTCATGGAGTCACAAACCCTCTTGTTGGTAAGTCAAGGGCAAGGTATTCAATGCATCCATGGACATCATCATTTGTGTATTTCACTCTATGTCTATGGATATACTTATTGTTCCTTGTGGGACTAACCCATGTAGGTATTGAAAGTACCCCAAATCCCAAGGATTGCTCCCAACTCTCAATGATCTTTGTAAACATTGAGCATCCACATGTACAACATCTACATGAAGTCTTCAATGACAAAACCAAAGGTTAGTTCATCCCTCTTTGGGGGGGGGGGGATCTCACATCTAGGGGAGCTTTGCTCTAAGACTTGAGCTAAAGCAACTCTAATGGCATGAACATATTAATGCTTTATGTAAAAATGGCAACGCCACTTGTGCTTAAACGATGAGTATGGCCTATGATCAAATGTTCTCATTTGGCTCCTAAGTCAATATACTTATATATAGATGACTTTATCATCGACCATTGCTTGATGGATGCTAGAATTGGTTGTGCATGTTTGACATATTTTATTTGCTATTTTATTGTGTGAGCATGTTGCAATGCATATTTTCCCATTCAAGGACATCCAATTGTTGTCTGGTTGATTTGGATCTTTTGTCCAATTGGATGGACAAGAATGCCTAAGCACCTCTGCTACCTCTTGGCTTGTGTTGGTTTTTCCCTTGAAGAGGAAAGGGTGATGCAACAAAGTAGAGTAAGTATTTCCCTCAGCTTTTGAGAACCAAGGTATCAATCCAGTAGGAGATAACGCAACAAGCCACCGAATACCTGCACAAACAAACACCAACTTGCACCCAACGCGACAAAGGGGTTGTCAATCCCTTCACGATTATTTGCAAAGTGAGATCTGATATAGATGGATAACTGGTAAAGTAATAATTTTGGTATTTTTGGTTTATGGAACAAAAGAATGCAAATAAAATAAATAGGAAACTAAGATTGTAGATCGGAAACTTATATGACGGAAAATAGACCCGGGGGCCATAGGTTTCACTAGAGGCTTCTCTCAAGATAGAAAATATTACGATGGGTGAACAAATTACTGAAGGGAATATGCCCTAGAGGCAATAATAAAGTTATTATTTATTTCCTTATATCATGATAAATGTTTCTTATTCATGCTAGAATTGTATTAACCGGAAACATAATACATGTGTGAATACATAGACAAACAGAGTGTTACTAGTATGCCTCTACTTGACTAGCTCGTTGATCAAAGATGGTTATGTTTCCTAGCCATAGACATGAGTTGTCATTTGATTAACGAGATTACATCATTAGGAGAATGATGTGATTGACTTGACCCATTCCGTTAGCTTAGCACTTGATCGTTTAGTTTGTTGTTATTGCTTTCTTCATAACTTATACATGTTCCTATGACTATGAGATTATGCAACTCCCGTTTATCGGAGGAACACTTTGTGTGCTACCAAACGTCACAATGTAACTGGGTGATTATAAAGGTGCTCTATAGGTGTCTCCGAAGGTACTTGTTGGGTTGGCGTATTTCGAGATTAGGATTTGTCACTCCGATTGTCGGAGAGGTATCTCTGGGCCCTCTCGGTAATGCACATCACTCAAGCCTTGCAAGCATTGCAACTAATAAGTTAGTTGCGGGATGATGTATTACCGAATGGGTAAAGAGACTTGCCGGTAACGAGATTGAACTAGGTATTGGAATACCGACGATCGAATCTCGGGCAAGTAACATACCGATGACAAAGGGAACAACGTATGTTGTTATGCGGTCTGACCGACAAAGATCTTTGTAGAATATGTATGAGACAATATGAGCATCCAGGTTCCGCTATTGGTTATTGACCGGAGACGTGTCTCGGTCATGTCTACATAGTTCTCGAACCCGTAGGGTCCGCACGCTTAAAGTTCGGTGACGATCGTAATTAGGGTTTTTGTGTTTTGATGTACCAAAGGTTGTTCAGAGTCCCGGATGTGATCACGGACATGACGAGGAGTCTCGAAATGGTCGAGACATAAAGATTGATATATTGGAAGCCTATATTTGGATATCGGAAATGTTCCGGGTGAAATCGGGATTTTACCGGAGTAACTGGGGGTTACCGGAACCCCCCGGGGGTTAATGGGCCTACATGGGCCCTAAGGGAGAAGAGGAGGGCCGGCCAAGGCAGGCCGCACGCCCCCTCCCCCCTAGTCCGAATAGGACAAGGAAGGGGGGGTGGCGCCCCCCTTTCCTCTTTCCCCCTTCCCCTTTCCTTCTCCAACAAGGCAAGAGGGGGGAGTCCTACTCCCGATGGGAGTAGGACTCCTCCAGGCGCACCCCTAGGGGCTGGCCGCACCTCCCCCTCTCCCTCCTTTATATACGGGGGCAAGGGGGCACCCCATGACATACAAGTTGATCTTCATGATCGTTCCTTAGCCGTGTGCGGTGCCCCCTTCCACCATATTCCACCTCGGTCATATCGTAGCGGTGCTTAGGCGAAGCCATGCGTCAGTAGAACATCATCGCCATCATCATGCCGTCGTGCTGACGAAACTCTCCCTCAACACTCGGCTGGATCGGAGCTTGAGGGACGTCACCGAGTTGAACGTGTGCAGAACTCAGAGGTGCCGTACGTTCGGTACTTGGATCGGTCGGATCGGGAAGACGTACGACTACTTCCTCTATGTTGTGTCAACGCTTCCGTTGCCAGTCTACGATGGTACGTAGACAACACTCTCCCCTCTCATTGCTATGCATCACCATGATCTTGCGTGTGCGTAGGAATTTTTTTGAAATTACTACGTTCCCCAACAATTACTGCCGAGCAATGGATAGAAAAACGCAAAGTTATGACGATATCTAAGGCAATGATCATGAATATAGGCATCACGTCCGTATCAAGTAGACCGATTCCTGCCTGCATCTACTACTATTACTCCACATATCGACCGACTCCTGCCTGCATCTAGAGTATTAAGTTCATAAGAACAGAGTAACACATTAAGTAAGATGACATGATGTAGCGGGATAAACTCAAGAAATATGATGAAAACCCCATCTTGTTATCCTCGATGGCAACAATACAATACGTGTCGTTTCCCCTTCTGTCACTAGGATCGAGCACCGCAAGATTGAACCCAAAGCTAAGCACTTCTCCCATTGCAAGAAAAACCAATCTAGTTGGCCAAACCAAATCGATAGTTCGAAGAGACTTGCAAAGATATCAAATCATGCATATAAGAATTCAGAGGAGATTCAAATAATATTCACAGATAAGTTGATCATTAATCCACAATTCATCGGATCTCGGCAAACACACTGCAAAAAAGTATTACATCGAATAGATCTCCAAGAACATCGAGGAGAACATGGTATTGAGAATCAAAGAGAGAGAAGAATCCATCTAGCTACTAGCTATGGACCCATAGGTCTGTGGTAAAGTACTCACGCTTCATCGGAGAGGCAATGGTGTTGATGTAGAAGCCCTCCGTGATCGAATCCTCCTCTGGCAGGATGCTGGAAAAGGCCCCTAGATGGGATCTCACGGGTACAGAAGGTTGCGGTGGTGGAAAAGTGGTTTCGTGCCCCCCCCCCCCGAAGTTTTTGGGATATTTGAGAATATATAGGAGGGAGATCTAGGTCAGGGGGGGTCACCGAGGGGCCCACAAGGCCCGGGGGCGCGCCCTACCCCCTGGGCGTGCCCTCCACCCTTGTTGTCTCCTCGTGGCTCTTCTGACTTGCACTCCAAGTCTCTTGGGTGTCTTCTGGTCCAAGAAAAATCATCGCAAAAGTTTCATTCCGTTTGGACTCCGTTTGGTATTCCTTTTCTGCGAAACTCTGAAACAAGGAAAAAACAGAAACTGGCACTGGGCTCTAGGTTAATAGGTTAGTCCCAAAAATCATATAAAATAGCATATTAATGCATATAAAACATCAAAAACAGATAATATAATAGCATGGACAATAAAAAGATATAGATACATTGGAGACGTATCAGGCATCCCTAAGCTTAATTCCTGCTCGTCCTCGAGTAGGTAAATGATAAAAACAAATTTTTTGATGTGGAATGCTACCTAACATATTTATCCATGCAATTCTCTTTATTGTGGCATGAATGTTCAGATTCGTATGATTCAAAACAAAAGTTTAATATTGACATAAAAACAATAATACTTCAAGCATACTAACAAAAAAATTATGTCTTCTCAAAATAACATGGCCAAAGAAAGCTTGTCCCTACAAAATCATATAGTCTGGCTATGCTCCATGTTCATCACACAAAATATTCAAAACGTGCACAACCCCGATGACAAGCCAAGCAATTGTTTCATACTTTTGACGTTCTCAAACTTTTTCAACTTTCACGAAATACACGAGCGTGAGCCATGGACATAGCACTATAGGTGGAATAGACGGTGGTTGTGGAGAAGACATAAAAGAAGGAGATAGTCTCACATCAACTAGGCATATCAACGGGCTATGGAGATGCCCATTAATAGATATCAATGTGAGTGAGTAGGGATTGCCATGCAACGGATGCACTGGAGCTATAAGTTTATGAAAGCTCAAAAAGAAAACTAAGTGGGTGTGCATCTAACTTGCTTGCTCATGAAGACCTAGGTAATTTTGAGGAAGCCCATCATTGGAATATACAAGCCAAGTTCTATAACGAAAATTTTCCACTAATATATGAAAATGACAATATAGGAGACTCTCTATCATGAAGATCATGGTGCTACTTTGAAGCACAAGTGTGGAAAAAGGATAATATCATTGTCCCTTCTCTCTTTTTCTCTCATTTTTTCTTTTTTCTTTTTTTCTTTTCTCTTTTGGGCCTTCTCTTTTTTTGGCCTTTCTCTCTTTTTTTCATTTCCTCACATGGGACAATGCTCTAATAATGAAGATCATCACACTTCTATTTACTTACATCTTGAAAAATTACAACTCGATACTAGAACAAAAATATGACTCTATGTGAATGTCTCTGACGGTGTACTGGGATGTTCAAAATGACTCAAGATCGACATGTATGAAAGAATTATGAATGGTGGCTTTGCCACAAATACGTTGTTAACTACATGATCATGCATAGCAATATGACAATGATGGAGCGTGTCATAATAAACAGAACGGTGGAAAGTTACATGGCAATATATCTCGGAATGGCTATGGAAATGTCATAATAGATAGGTATGGTGGATGTTTTGAGGAAGGTATATGGTGGGTTTATGGTACCTACGAAAGTTGTGCGGTACTAAAGAGGCTAGCAATGGCGGGAAGGTGAGAGTGCGTATAATCCATGGACTCAACATTAGTCATAAAGAACTAACATACTTATTGCAAAAATCTATTAGTCATCGAAACAAAGTACTACGCGCATGCTCCTAGGGGGTAGATTTCTGGGAAAAGACCATCGCTCGTCCCCGACCGCCACTCATAAGGAAGACAATCAAAAAACATATCATGCTCCAACTTCGTTACATAACGGTTCACCATACGCGCATGCTACGAGACTCACAAACCTTAACACAAGTATTTCTCAAATTCACAATTACTCACTAGCATGACTCTAATATCACCATATTCATATCTCAAAACAATCATGAGGAATCAAACTTCTCATAGTATTCAATGCACTTTATATGAAAGTTTTTATTATATCCCTCTTGGATGTCTATCATATTAGGACTAATTTTATAACCAAAGCAAATTACCATAATGTTTTTAAAGACTCTCAAAATAATATAAGTGAATTATGAGAGTTCAACAATTTCTATAAAATTAAACCACCACCGTGCTCTAAAAAGATATAAGTGAAGCACTAGAGCAAAACTGTCTACCTCAAAAGATATAAGTAAAGCACATAGAGTATTCTAATAAATCATGATTCATGCATGTCTCTCCCAAAAGGTGTGTACAACAAGTATGATTGTGGCAAACTAGAAAGCAAAGACTCAAATCATACAATACGCTCCAAGCAAAACACATATCATGTGGTGAATAAAAATATAGCCTCAAGTAAAGTTACTGATAAACAAAGACGAAAGAGGGGATGCCTTCCCGGGGCATCCCCAAGCTTAGGCTCTTTGGCATCCTTGGATATTACCTTGGGGTTCCTTGGGCATCCCCAAGCTTAGGATCTTGCAACTCCTTATTCCATAGTCCATCAAATCCTTACCCAAAACATGAAAACTTCACAACACAAAATTTCAAAGAAAATCTCGTAAGCTCTATTAGTATAAGAAAATAAATCACCACTTTTGGTACTGTTGTGAACTCATTCATTATTTATATTGGTGTAATATCTACTGTATCCCAACTTTTCCATGATTCATACCCCCTGATACTAGCCATAGATTCATCAAAATAAGCAAACAACACGCGAAAAACAGAATCTGTCAAAAATAGAACAACCTGTAGCAATCTGGATATTTAGAATACTTCTGTAACTTTAAAAATCTTGAGAAATTCGGAAGTCCTAGGCAATTTGTTTATTAATCTCCTGCAAAAAGAATCAGTATTTTATCGCGCTTCTGCTAAAAATGAAAACTAATCTCCTGGGTGCAAAGGTTTCTGTTTTTCAATAAGATCAAATCAACTATTATCGTAAGCTATCCCAAAGGTCTTACTTGGCACAAACACTAATTAAAACACAAAACCACATCTAACTAGAGTCTAGATGAAATATTTATTCCAAAACAGGACCTAAAAAGCAAAAGCAAAAATAAAATTGGGTTGGCTCCCAAGAAGCGCTATTGTTTAATGCCCTTAGCTAGGCATAAAACACGAATAGATCTAAGTATTATCATATTTGGCATGCAATCCATAAGTGGATCTCATAATAGATTCATAAGGCAATTTATTTTTATTTCTTGGAAAGTGTTCCATGCCTTTTCTTAACGGAAATTGAAATCTAATGTTTCCTTCTTTCATATCAATAATTGCACCAATCGTTCTAAGGAACAATCTACCAAGGATAATAGGGCATGTAGGATTGCAATCTATATCAAGAACAAGGAAATCTAGGGGCACATAATTCCTATTTGAAACAATAAGAATATCATTAATCCTTCCCATAGGTTTCTTACTAGTGGAATCCGCAAGATGCAAATTTAAGGAACAATCATCAAATTCACTGAAACCTAACACATCACACACAGTTTTTGGAATCGTGGATACACTAGCACCCAAATCACACAAAGCATAGCATTCATAATCTTTAATCTTAATAGTTGGTTCCCACTCATCATAAAGTTTTCTAGGAATAGATACTTCCAATTCAAGCTTTTCTTCAAAAGATTGCATCATAGCATCAACGACATGTTTAGTAAAAGCTTTGTTTTGATTATAAGCATGAGAAGAATTCAACATGGATTGCAACAAGGAAATACAATCTATTAAAGAACAATTATCATAATTAAATTCCTTGAAATCCAAAAGAGTGGGTTCATTGCTACCTAAAGTTTTGACCTCTCCAATCCCACTTTTATCAATTTTTGCATCAAGATCTAGAAACTCTGAATCATTGGGACGCCTTCTAACTAAGTTGACTCATCTCCAGTCCCATCTTTATCAAGATTCATATTGGAAAACAAAGATTCAATAGGATTCACATCAATTACTTTAAGATCTTCATCATTATTTTCACGGAAACTAGAAGAACACACTTTTATAAACCAATCTTTTTTTGCACGCATCTTAGCGGTTATTTTTTTGCACTCATCAATGGAAATTCTCATGGCTTTGAGAGACTCATTGATATCATGCTTAGGTGGAATAGATCTAAGTTTCAAAGAATCGATATCAAGAGAAATTCTATCCACATTCCTAGCCAAATCATCAATCTTAAGCAATTTTTCTTCAATCAAAGCGTTGAAATTCTTTTGCGAACTCATAAATTATTTAACACTATTCTCAAAATCAGAGGGCATCTTATTATAATTTCCATAGGAATTGCTGTAGGGATTACCATAATTATTAGAGGAATTACTAGGAAACAGCCTAGGACTAAAATTACCTCTATACGCGTTTTTACCAAAATTGTTCCTACCAACAAAATTCACATCCATAGATTCATTATTATTATCAATCAAACTAGACAAAGGCATATCATTAGGATTAGTAGGATCACTCTTGCTAGTAAATAATTTCATAAGCTCATCCATCTTTCCACTCAAAACATTAATCTCTTCAATCGCATGCACTTTTTACTAGTGGAAGACCATTCGGTGTGCCATTGAGAATAATTAACCATAATATTATCTAGGAGTTTAGTAGCTTCTCCTAAAGTAATTTCCATAAAAGTGCTTCCTGTGGCCGAATCTAAAAGGTTTCTAGAAGCAAAATTTAATCCGGCATAAAAATTTTGTATAATCATCCACAAATTCAAACCATGCGTAGGGCAATTTCTAATCATTAATTTCATATTCTCCCAAGATTGTGCAACATGTTCATGATCAAGTTGCTTAAAATTCATAATATCGTTCCTAAGGGAGATGATCTTAGTAGGAGGAAAATACTTGAAAATAAAAGCATCTTTACACTTATTCCATGAATCAATACTATTTTTAGGCAAAGATGAAAACCAAGTTTTAGCACGATCTCGAAGCGAGAATGGAAATAGCTTCAATTTAACAATATCATTATCCACATCTTTTTTATTTTGCATATCACACAAATAAACAAAATTATTAAGATGGGATGTAGCATCTTCATTGGGAAGGCCGGGAAATTGATCTTTCATAACAAGATTCAGCAAAACGATATTAATTTCACAAGATTCCGCATTAGTAGCGGGAGCAATCGGAGTACTAATAAAATCATTGTTGCTGGTATTGGAAAAGTCACACAATTTGGTATTATCTTGAGCCATTGTGACCAAGCAAGCAATCAAACACACGAGCACACAAAAAGCAAGCGAAGAAGACGAACGGAAGAGGGGCAAAGAAAAGACGATTTTTTCGAAAATCATTTTTAGAAGTGGGGGAGAGGAAAACGAGAGGCGAATGGTGAATAGTGTAATGCGAGGGATCAGAGTTTATGATGGGTACTTGGTATATCTCGGCTTGGCGTAGATCTCCCCGGCAACGGCGCCAGAAATTCTTCCTGCTACCTCTTGAGCTTGTGTTGGTTTTTCCCTTGAAGAGGAAAGGGTGATGCAGCAACGTAGAGTAAGTATTTCCCTCAAATTTTGAGAACCAAGGTATCAATCCAGTAGGAGACAACGCAACAAGCCACCGAATACATGCACAAACAAACACCAACTTGCACCCAACGCGACAAAGGGGTTGTCAATCCCTTCACGGTTATTTGAAAAGTGAGATCTGGTATAGATGGATAAACGTTAAAGTAATATTTTTGGTATTTTTGGTTTATGGAACGGAAAGTAAAAGATTGCAAAGAAAATAAATAGGAAACTAAGATTGTAGATCGGGAACTTATATGATGGAAAATAGACCCGGGGCCATAGGTTTCACCAGAGGCTTCTCTCAAGATAGAAAAAATTACTGCTGAGCAATTGATAGAAAAGCGCAAAGTTATGACAATATCTGAGGCAATGATCATGAATAGAGGCATCACGTTTGTATCAAGTTGACCGACTCCTGCCTGCATCTACTACTATTACTCCACACATCGACCGACTCCTGCCTGCATCTAGAGTATTAAGTTCATAAGAACAAAGTATCACATTAAATAAGATGACATGATGTAGCGGGATAAACTCAAGCAATATGATGAAAAACCCATCTTGTTATCCTCGATGGCAACAATACAATACGTGTCGGTTCCCCTTCTGTCACTAGGATCGAGCACCACAAGATTGAACCCAAAGCTAAGCACTTCTCCCATTGCAAGAAAAACCAATCTAGTTGGCCAAACCAAATCTATAGTTCGAAGAGACTTGCAAAGATATCAAATCATGCACATAAGAATTCATAGGAGATTCAAATAATATTCGCAGATAAGCTGATCATAAATCCACAATTCATCGGATCTCGGCAAACACACCGCAAAAAAGTATTATATCGAATAGATCTCCAAGAACATCGAGGAGAACATGGTATTGAGAATCAAAGAGAGAGAAAGAGAGAGAGAAGAAGCCATCTAGCTACTAGCTATGGACCCGTAGGTCTGTGGTAAACTACTC
>NC_041390.1:471995570-472032418 GCF_002162155.2 Triticum dicoccoides
TAGCATGGACAATAAAAAGATATAGATACATTGGAGACGTATCAGGCATCCCTAAGCTTAATTCCTGCTCGTCCTCGAGTAGGTAAATGATAAAAACAAATTTTTTGATGTGGAATGCTACCTAACATATTTATCCATGCAATTCTCTTTATTGTGGCATGAATGTTCAGATTCGTATGATTCAAAACAAATCTGATTCTTTTGATCCTTTTGTGCTTCTCCAAATCTGATTCTTTTGTGCTTCTCCAAATCTGATTCATAGAACAAAAGCTTTGCGCATTATTCTTTCCACCATATGCACGTTCCTGTCCACCGAATGAATTCCTAGATTTAGGGTTGAGCAAAAAAATTACGGTTAGGTTTCCGCCGTATACATCTCAGACCGATTGATTGAACTAGATCAGTAAAACTGAGTGTCTTAGGCCATTGTAGAGAATACATCTTGGTCTGACTGATTAGTATTCATTCGGTGTGACCGAAACAACATTTCTAAAATCCCGTGTGCATATCAGATAGATTGAGTCACACAATCGGTTCCCCTGAAAGCATGTGACCTAATCTCTATTGTTACCTCGGTATTTTCGAATTTTTTCACTCGATAATTCTGAAATGCATATTGTAAAAACCTAAAACTGAATTCTGAACATAAATTTTTGAAAACAAGTTGCATTTTGTGATCCTCATCCACTCTATCTTATCTATTCTAATTCACAGGGTCAGCTTGAGCAGTATGTCAGGGACAGAGGACAACAAAAACATGTGAGAGCAAATGTTGAGCTGAGTGCATGTACAAGTCCAGAGGAGAGGTCGAACACATATCCAGGCTCTCCAAGCTCTCATGGTTTGCCCCTGCTGCCACTAGAGCAAGGAAGAAGAAGAACTCAGCTGAGGAGGATTCTGAGTTCCAGCCAGAAGAGTATGCACCTCCTTAGAAAAGGGGGCAGTAGAAAGAAAAGTTTCTGAGTCCACAACTACCAAGAGAGGACAAACTCTCACATTGAGAAATCAAGCAGCTCATGCCAAGGGCAACCAAAGTCTATGGCAAAGAAGCCAAGCAAGAAGTGGGAGAGGAAGAGAACCATTCATGTGGTTGGCAGACTGATACGTCCATTTTGCATCATGCTTTTATATTGATATTTATTGCATTATGGGTTGTTATTACACATTATATCACAATACCTATGCCTTTTTTCTCTTATTTTATAAGGTTTACATGAAGAAGGGGAATGCCGGCAGCTGGAATTCTGGACTGGAAAAGGAGCAAATATTAGAGACCTATTTTGCACAACTCCAAAAGTCCTGAAACTTCACGAAGCATGTTTTTGGAATATATAAAAAATATTGGGTGAAGAAAATACGAGAGGGGGCCACCAGCCAGCCACAAGGGTGGAGGGCGCGCCCTACCCCCATGGGCGCGCCCCCGTCCTTGTGGGCCCCCTAGCAGGCATTTGACACCCATCTTCTGCTATATGGTGTGTTTTGACCTGGAAAAAAATAGGAAGGAAGCTTTTGGGATGAAGCGCCGCCGTCTCGAGGCAGAACCTGGGCAGAACCAATCTAGGGCTCCGGCGGAGCTGTTCTGCCAGGGAAACATCCCTCCAAGAGGGGGAAATTGAAGCCATCATCATCACCAACGATCCACTCATCGAGAGGGGGTCAATCTCCATCAACATCTTCACCAGCACCATCTCCTCTCAAACCCTAGTTCATCTCTTGTATTCGATCTTGGTCCCAAAACCTCAGATTGGTACCTGTGGGTTGCTAGTAGTGTTGATTACTCCTTGTAGTTGATGCTAGTTGGTTTATCCGGTGGAAGATTATTTTTTTAGATCCTTAATGATAATTAATACTCCTCTGATCTTGATTATGAATATGCTTTGTGAGTAGTTACGTTTGTTCCTAAGGACATGGGAGAAGTCTTGTCATAAGTAATCATGTGAATTTGGTATTCGTTCGATATTTTGATGAGATGTATGTTGTCTCTCCTCTAGTGGTGTTATGTGAACGCCGACTATATGAAACTTCACCATTATTTGGGCCTAGGGGAAGGAATTGGGAAGTAATAAGTAGATGATGGGTTGCTAGAGTGACAGAAGCTTAAACCCTAGTTTATGCGTTGCTTCGTAAGGGGCTGATTTGGATCCATATGTTTCATGCTATGGTTAGGTTTACCTTAATTCTTCTTTCGTAGTTGCAGATGCTCGCGAGATGGGTTAATCATAAGTGGGAGGCTTGTCCAAGGAAGGGAAGCACCCAAGCACCGGTCCGCCCACATATCAATTTATCAAAGCAATGAACGCAAATCATACAAGCATGATGAAAACTAACTTGACAACAATTCCCATGTGTCCTCGGGAGCGCCTTGCTTTATATAAGAGTTCTTCCAGGCTTGTCCTTTGCTACAAAAAGGATTGGGGCACCTTGCTGCACCGTGTTTACTTTTGTTACTTGTTACCCGTTACGATTTATCTTATCACAAAGCTATTTGTTACTGATAATTTCAGTGCTTGCAGAGAATACCTTGCTGAAATCCGCTTCATTTCCTTCTGCTCCTCGTTGGGTTTGACACTCTTACTTATCGAAAGGACTATGATAGATCCCCTATATTTGTGGGTCATCAAGACTCTTTTCTGGCGCCGTTGCCGGGGAGTGAAGCGCCTTTGGTAAGTGGAATTTGGTAAGGAAACATTTATATAGTGTGCTAAAATTTACTATCACTTGTTACTATGGAAAATAATCCTTTGAGGGGCTTGTTCAGGGTATCTTCACCTCGACCGAAAGAGCAAAGAGTTGCTCCTCAACCTACTGCACCTACTAAAAATATTTATTATGAAATTCCTTCGGGTATGATAGAGAAACTGCTAATCCCTATACAAGAGATGGACCGTTACATCCCGATATGCACCTAATCTATGTGGATGAAGTTTGTGGATTATTTAAGCTTGCAGGTATGCCCGAGGATGTTGTCAAGAAGAAGGTCTTCCCTTTATCTTTGAAGGGAAATGCATTGACATGCTATAGGCTATTGGATCATGGAACTACAACCGATTGAAATTGGAATTTCATCAGAATTTTTATCCTATGCATCTGGTTCACCGTGATCGGAATTATATATATAATTTTTGGCCTTGTGAAGGAGAAAGTATTGCTCAATCTTGGGGGAGGCTTAAGTCAATGTTATATTCATGCCCCAATCATGAGCTCTCAAGAGAAATTATTATTCAAAAAATTTATACCCGACTTTCTCATAATGATCGATCCATGCTCGATACTTCTTGTACTGGTTCCTATATGAAGAAGGATATTGAATTCAAATGTGATTTATTGGAAAGAATTAAATGCAACTCTGAAGAATGGGAACTCGACAAAGGTAAAGAGTTAGGTATACACTTTAAGTTTGATTGTGTTAAATCTTTTATGGATACCGATGCTTTTCGTGATTTTAGCACTAAATATGGACTTGAATCTGAGATGTTAGCTTCTTTCTGTGAATATTTTGCTACTCATGTTGATCTCCCTAAGGAGAAGTGGTTTAAATATCATCCTCATTGAAGTTAAAGTAGTTGAACCTATTAAAGTTGAATAAGAAACTATTACTTATGATGTTGATCCTATTGTTCCTACTGCTTATATTGAGAAACCACCTTTTCCTGTTAGAATAAAGGATCATGCTAAAGCTTCAACTATGGTTCGTAAGAGTTATACTAGAACACCTACACCCCTGAGCAAATTAAAGCTGAACCTAGTATTTCTATGGTTAAAGATCTCTTGGTTGATAATATCGATGGACATGTTATTTATTTATGTGATGAAGCTGCTAGAATTGCTAAACCCGATATGAAAGATAAACATAGACCTGTTGTTGGCATGCCTGTTGTTTCTGTTAAAATAGGAGATCATTGCTATCATGGCTTATGTGATGTGGGTGCTAGTGTGAGTAAAGTTCCTTATACCTTGTATGAAGAAATTATGAAGGATATTGCACCTGCTGAGATAGAAGATATTGATGTTACTATTAAGCTTGCCAATAGAGATACTATTTCACCAATTGGGATTGTTAGAGATGTTGAAGTCTTGTGTGGAAAAATTAAATACCCTACTAATTTTTTTGTTCTTGGTTCCCCACAAGATAACTTTTGTCCCATTATATTTGGTACACCTTTCTTGAACACTGTTAATGCTAAGATAGACTGCGAGAAAGATATTATTATTGTTGGTTTAGGAGATATGTCTCATGATTTTAATTTCTCTAAATTTCGTAGACAACCCCATGATAAATAATTGCCTAGTAAGGATGAAATTATTGGTCTTGCTTCTATTGCCATGCCACCTACAGATCCCTTAGAACAATATGCTAGACCATGAAAATGATATGTTTATGAATGAAAGAAGGGAAATAGATGAAGTATTCTTTAATCAAGGGCCTATTTTGAAACACAATTTGCCTGTAAATCCTCGGGGATCCTCCCCCACCCAAGGGTGTTCCCGTGTTTGAGCTTAAACAATTACCCGATACTCTGAAATATGCTTATCTTGATGAAAAGAAGATATATACTGTTATTATTAGTGCTAACCTTTTAGAGCATAAAGAAAAGAAATTATTGAAAAGTCTGAAGAAGCACCATGCCGCCATTGGATACTCTTGATGATCCTCAGGGCATTAGTCCCACTCTATGTCAACACAAAATAAAATTGGAGAAAGATGGTAAACCAGTGTTGATCATCAACGACGGTTAAATCCTAAGATGAAAGAAGTGGTAAGAAATGAAATACTAAAGCTTCTGGAGGCAGGTATAATTTATCCTATTGTCGATAGTCAATGGGTAAGCCCTATTCATTGTGTCCCAAAGAAAGGAGGTATTACTGTTGTTCCTAATGATAAGATGAATTGATTCCGCAAATAATTGTTACAGGTTATAGAATGATGATTGATTTTCACAAATTGAATAAAGCTACTAGAAAAGATCATTACCCTCTACCTTTTATTGATCAAATGCTAGAAAGACTATCCAAACATACTCATTTTTGCTTTCTAGATGGTTATTCTGGTTTCTCTCAAATACCGTGTCAAAAGATGATCAAGAGAAAACCACTTTTACTTGATGTCGGTGTCAAAACCGGCGGATCTCGGGTAGGGGGTCCCGAACTGTGCGTCTAAGGCGGATGGTAACAGGAGGCAGGGGACACAATGTTTTACCCAGGTTCGGGACCTCTTGATGGAGGTAAAACCCTATGTCTTGCTTGATTATTCTTGTATGAGTAGTACAAGAGTTGATCTACCACGAGATCGGAGAGGCTAAACCCTAGAAGCTAGCCTATGTATGATTGTATGTTGTCCTACAGACTAAAACCCTCCGGTTTATATAGACACCGGAGGAGGCTAGGGTTACACAAGGTCGGTTACAAAGGAGGAGATATGCATATCCGTATTGCCTAGCTTGCCTTCCACGCCAAGTAGAGTCCCATCCGGACACGGGACGAAGTCTTCAATCTCGTATCTTCATAGTCCAACAGTCCGACCAAAGGATATAGTCCGGCTGTCCGGAGACCCCCTAATCCAGGACTCCCTCAGTAGCCCCTGAACCAGGCTTCAATGACGATGAGTCCGGCGTGCAGTGTTGTCTTCGGCATTACAAGGCGGGTTCCTCCTCTGAATACACCACAGAAGAGTTTGAATACAAGGATAGTGTCCGACCCTGCAAAATAAGTTCCACATACCACCGTAGAGAGAATAATATTTCCACAAATCTAATCTGCTGACACGTTTTGGCAGCATGACATCACGCCATGGCCCGGTAATTATTTGAACCGTTTTTCTTTAACCAGCCCCGCACATAACGCGAGGCGGTTTCTTGACACGTCTTGTCAAAGCAGAGATCGTGTTCCCCTTATTACAGGATTCTCATCAATACAAACGTGGGTAACCCAACCGTGCCTATTGGTATGACTCCTAGATCTTAGGTAAGTCTCGAACGGCCACGAGGAGGATGCCTGATATTCATCCCCTTTATAAAGGGACAAGGCTTTTTCTTTTTTCCCTCCCGTGCTCACTCAAATCCTTCCCCCGCTTCGAGTTCTAACACCCAAAGCCCAGGTCAGGTGCTCCGGACCTTCAATCATGTCCGAATCCAGCCTTCAAGGCCGGTGGATGCCTTCCTCCGTTACGGAGGAGGACATCAAGAAGTTGAGGGAGGCCAGATATCTGACCGCCGAAATTTCGCATAGGCTGCCCACCCGAGGGCAGGTCGTCCCTACTCCCAAACCCAACGAGAGCATTGTGTTCGTTTCCCACTTCCTCAGAGGACTAGGCCTCGCTCTGGATCCCTTTGTTAGGGGTCTTATGTTTTATTACGGGCTGGATTTTCACGATCTGGCCCCGGATTCCCTTCTTCACATCTCGTCATCTATTGTCGTCTGTGAGGCCTTCCTCCGCATTACCCCTCACTTCGGCCTGTGGCTCAAGACCTTCGATGTGAAGCTGAAGATGGTCGAGGGGCAGTACACAGCGTGCGGAGGTGCTCTAATAAGCAAAATTGCTGACGCTCCATGGCCAAAGGGTTCCTTTCCAGAGGTGTCCGGATTGTGGCAACGGGAGTGGTTTTATGTCACAGCTCCCCGAAGTGCCAAGTGGGTGGCTGCCCCCACCTTTCGCTCGGGCCCTCCACCACAACTGATGTCATGGATCAGCAGGGGGCTGAGCTGGGGTCCAGCCAAGGACGTGCCAATACTGCAGAGCCGTATCCCAGATCTCTTTGAGGGAGATTTCAGTTTGGTTATGGTAATGCAAGTTATGCTGGTTCGTCGAGTCCAGCCTTGCAAACGCCGGCCCCTCCGCATGTGGGAATTCAACCCGGAAGGGCCGCACACTATTTAGAATTTCCTCGGCATGATGCACGAGGAAATGTACAAATCGTTCTTCGGACCCCAAATAGAGTGTCTGGACACT
This sequence comes from Triticum dicoccoides, assembly GCF_002162155.2. Lineage (NCBI taxonomy): Eukaryota > Viridiplantae > Streptophyta > Magnoliopsida > Poales > Poaceae > Triticum > Triticum dicoccoides. The sequence goes on from NC_041390.1 coordinate 472,002,517, forward strand.
ACCAAGGACGTGGGCCTGAGCTGCAACCGCCCCACTGCCCAAGTAAGTAGTCCCATGGCCGAACACACTATCATTTTATTTATCATGACATCATTCTGAAGAATCGCTCTTTGACCAGGACTGATAACAAAGGCGAAGAAGATCCGGTGTTCGGCCCCCCTTCCTGAAGGCTTGGATAATCCGGTGCTGGAAAAGATGCTCGAGCCAGCACCTTGCCCGGTGCCCTCAAAGGAAGATGAAGGGGGGAATAAAGAGGGCGAAAGCGGGCCTCCATCGTGCTACGTCTTGAGCTTGCGTTGGTTTTCCCCGAAGAGGAAGGGATGATGCAGCAGAGTAGCGTAAGTATTTCCCTCAGTTTTTGAGAACCAAGGTATCAATCCAGTAGGATCCCACGCTCAAGTCCCTCGTACCTGCACAAAGTGATAGCTACTCGCAACCAACGCGATTAGGGGTTGTCAAGCCCTTCAGGGTCACTTACGAGAGTGAGATCTGATAGATATAATATTTTTGGTATTTTTGGTATAAAGATGCAAAGTAAAAAGTAAAGGCAAAGTAAAAAAGCAAAGCAAGATTAAAGTAATGGAGATTGATATGATGAGAATAGACCCGGGGGCCATAGGTTTCACTAGTGGCTTCTCTCAAGAACATAAGTATTCTACGGTGGGTGAACAAATTACTGTTGAGCAATTGACAGAATTGAGCATAGTTATGAGAATATCTAGGCATGATCATGTATATGGCATCACGTCCGTGACACGTAGATCGAAATGATTCTGCATCTACTACTATTACTCCACTCATCGACCACTATCCAGCATGCATCTAGAGTATTAAGTTAAAAACAGAGTAACGCCTTAAGCAAGATGACATGATGTAGAGAGATAAATTCATGCAATATGAAATAAACCCCATCTTGTTATCCTCGATGGCAACGATACAATACGTGCCTTGCTGCCCCTTCTGTCACTGGGTAAGGACACCGCAAGATCGAACCCAAAGCTAAGCACTTCTCCCATGGCAAGAACTACCAATCTAGTTGGCCAAACCAAATGGATAATTCAAAGAGACTTGCAAAGATAACCAATCATACATAAAAGAATTCAGAGAAGATTCAAATATTATTCATAGATAGACTTGATCATAAACCCAAAATTCATCGGTCTCAACAAACACACCGCAAAAAGAAGATTACATCAAATAGATCTCCACAAGAGAGGGGGAGAACTTTGTATTGAGATTCAAAGAGAGAGAAGAAGCCATCTAGCTACTAACTATGGACCTGAAGGTCTAAGGTAAACTACTCACACTTCATCGGAGAGGCTATGATGATGTAGAAGCCCTCCGTGATGACGGCCCTCTTCCGGCGGAGCTCCGGAACAGGCCCCGAGATGGGATCTCGTGGATACAGAAAGTTGCGGCGGTGGAATTAGGTTTTTGGCTCCTGTTCTGATCGTTTGGGGGTACGTGTGTATATATAGGAGGAAGAAGTACGCCGGAGGAGCAACGAGGGGCCCATGAGGCAGGGGGCGTGCCCTAGGGGGGGCACCCCCCACCCGCGTGACCGCCTCTTTTGTTCCCTGGAGTAGGGTCCAAGTCTCCTGGATCACATTCTATGAGAAAATCACGTTCCCGAAGATTTTATTCCGTTTGGACTCCGTTTGATATTCCGTTTATCCAAAACACTAAAATAGGCAAAAAACAACAATTGTGGGCTGGGCCTCCGGTTAATAGGTTAGTCCCAAAAATAATATAAAAGTGGAAAATAAAGCCCAATATAGTCCAAAACAGTAGATAATATAGCATGGAGCAATCAAAAATTATAGATACGTTGGAGACGTATCAGGCATCCCCAAGCTTAATTCCTGCTCGTCCTCGAGTAGGTAAATGATAAAAAGAGAATTTTTGATGCGGAGTGCTACTTGGCATAATTTCAATGTAAATCTTCTTAATTGTGGTATGAATATTCAGATTAGAAAGATTCAAATCAAAAGTTTATATTGACATAAAAATAATAATACTTCAAGCATACTAATAAAGCAATTATGTCTTCTCAAAATAACATGGCCATAGAAAGTTATCCCTACAAAATCATATAGTCTGGCTATGCTCCATCTTCACCACACAAAGTATTTAAATCATGCACAACCCAATGACAAGCCAAGCAATTGTTTCATACTCTAACTTTTTCAAAACTTTTTCAATCTTCACGCAATACATGAGCGTGAGCCATGGATATAGCACTATAGGTGGAATAGAATGGTGGTTGTGGAGAAGACAAAAGGAGAAGATGGTCTCACATCAACTAGGCGTATCAACGGGCTATGGAGATGCCCATCAATATATATCAATGTGAGTGAGTAGGGATTGCCATGCAACGGATGCACTAGAGCTATAAGTATATGAAAGCTCAAAAAGAAACTAAGTGGGTGTGCATCCAACTTGCCTGCTCATGAAGACCTAGGGCAATTTTTGAGGAAGCCCATCATTGGAATATACAAGCCAAGTTCTATAATGAAAAATTCCCACTAGTATATGAAAGTGATAACATGAGAGACTCTCTACTATGAAGATCATGGTGCTACTTTGAAGCACAAGTGTGGTACAAGGATAGTAACATTGTCCCTTCTCTCTTTTTCTCTCATTTTATTTTTTATTTTTTTATTTGGGCCTTTTCCCTTTTTTATGGCCTCTTTTTATTTGGGCTTCTTTGGCCTCTCTTTTTTCGTCCGGAGTCTCATCCCGACTTATGGGGGAATCATAGTCTCCATCATTCTTTCCTCACAGGGACAATGCTCTAATAATGATGATCATCACACTTTTATTTTTCTTATAACTCAGCAATTACAACTCGATACTTAGAACAAAATATGACTCTATGTGAATGCATCCGGCGGTGTACCGGGATATGCAATATGACAATGATGGATGTGTCATGAACGGAACGGTGGAAAGTTGCATGGCAATATATCTTGGAATGGCTATGGAAATGCCATAATAGGTAGGTATGGTGGCTGTTTTGAGGAAGGTATATGGTAGGTGTATGATACCGGCGAAAGGTGCACGGTATTAGAGAGGCTAGCAAAGGTGGAAGGGTGAGAGTGCGTATAATCCATGGACTCAACATTAGTCATAAAAAATCATATACTTATTGCAAAAATCTAGAAGTTATCAAAGCAAAGTATTACGCGCATGCTCCTAGGGGGATAGATTGGTAGGAAAAGACCATCGCTCGTCCCCGACCGCCACTCATAAGGAAGACAATCAAGAAATAAATCATGCTCCGACTTCATCACATAACGGTTCACCATAGGTGCATGCTACGGGAATCACAAACCTTAACACAAGTATTCTTTAAATTCACAACTACTCAACTAGCATGACTTTAATATTATCACCTCCATATCTCAAAACAATTATCATGCTTCAATCTTTTCTTAGTATTCAACACACTCAAAAGAAGGTTTCACAAATTTTGAATACCAAGCATATTATTATTAAGCAAATTACCATGATATTAAGAGACTCTCAAAATAATTTAAGTGAAGCATGAGAGATCAATAGTTTCTTTAAAACAAATCCACCACCGTGCTCTAAAAGATCTAAGTGAAGCACATAGAGCAAAATTATAACGCTCAAAAGATATAAGTGAAGCACATAGAGTATTCTATCAAATTTTAATTCATGTATGGCTCTCTCAAAAGGTGTGTACAGAAAGGATGATTGTGGCATACAAATACACAAAGACACAAATAATACAAGATGCTCCAAGCAAAACACGTATCATGTTGGTGAATAAAAATATAGTTCCAAGTAAATTACCGATGGAAGTGGACGAAAGAGGTGATGCCTACCGGGGCATCCCCAAGCTTTGACTTCTTGGTGTTCTTGGATTATCTTGGGGGTGCCATGGGCATACCCAAGCTTAGGCTCTTGCCACTCCTTGTTCCATGATCCATCAAAAGAATTCACCCAAAACTTGAAAACTTCACAACACAAAACTCAAAATAGAAAACTCGTGAGCTCCGTTAGCGAAAGAAAACAAAAGACCACTTCAAGGTACTGCAATGAACTCATTATTTATTTATATTGGTGTTTAACCTACTGTATTCCAACTTCTCTATGGATTATAAACTATTTTACTAGCCATAGATTCATCAAAATAAGCAAACAACACACGAAAAACAGAATCTGTCAAAAACAAAACAGTCTGTAGTAATCTGTAGCTAGCGCAAGATCTGGAACCCCAAAAATTCTAAAATAAATTCCTGGACTTGAGCAATTTATCTATTAATAATCTTCAAAAATAATTAACTAAATATTACTCTTCAAATAAAAATGACAGCAGTTCTCGTGAGCGCTAAAGTTTCTGTTTTTTACAGCAAGTTCAACAAGACTTTCCCCAAATCTTCCCAACGGTTCTACTTGGCACAAACACTAATTAAACACAAAAAAACACAACCAAAACAGAGGCTAAATAATTTATTTATTACTAAACAGGAGCAAAAATCAAGGAATAAAAATAAAATTGGGTTGCCTCCCAACAAGCGCTATCGTTTAACGCCCCTAGCTAGGCATAAAAGCAAGGATAGATCTAGGTATTGCCATCTTTGGTAGGCAATCCATAAGTTTCTCTCATGATAGTTTCATATGGTGATTTTATTTTCTTTCTTGGAAAGTGTTCCGTGCCCTTTTTTAATGGAAATTGAAATCTAATATTCCCTTCCTTGATATCAATAATCGCACCAACCGTTCTAAGGAAAGGTCTACCAAGAATAATAGGGCAAGAAGGATTGCAATCTATATCAAGAACAATGAAATCTACGGGCACATAATTCCTATTTGCAACAATAATAACATCATTAATCCTTCCCATAGGTTTCTTAATAGTGGAATCCGCAAGATGGAAGTTTAGAGAGCAATCATCAAAGTTACGGAAATCTAGTAAATCACACAAAGTCTTGGGAATAGTAGAGACACTAGCATCAAAATCACACAAAGCATAAAACTCATGATCTTTAATTTTAATTTTAATAGTTGGTTACCACTCATCATAGAGTTTTCTAGGGATAGAAACTTTCAACTCAAGTTTTTCTTCATAAGATTGCATGAAGGCATCAACAATATGTTCGGTGAAGGCTTTATTTTGACTATAAGCATGTGGATGATTTAGCACGGATTGCACCAAGGAAATACAATCAATTAAAGAGCAACTTTCATAATTAAATTCCTTGAATTCCAATATAGTGGGTTTAGCAACATCTAGATTTTTATTTCTTTCAATCCCACTTTCATCAATTTCATCATTAAGATCTAAACACTCCGAATTTTTAGAACTCCTTCTAGGTAAAGGAAGATCATATTCAGTTTCATCAAGATTCATATTGCAAAATAAAGATTTAATAGGAGACACATCAATAACTTTTAGATCTTCATCTTGATTTTCATAGGTATTGGAAGAACATGCTTTAATAAAGGCATCTTTGGAAGCACGCATCCTAGCGGTTCTTTCCGTACACTCATCAATTAAAATTCTCATGGCTTTTAGAGACTCATTGATATCATGCTTAGGTGGAATAGATCTAAGTTTCAAAGAATCAACATCAAGAGCAATTCTATCAACGTTCCTAGCCAAATCATCAATCTTAAGGAATTTTTCTTCAATCATAGCATTGAAATTCTTTTGCGAAGAAATAAATTCTTTAATATTAGATTCAAAATCAGAGGGTATCTTATTATAATTTCCATAAGAGTTATTGTAGGAATTCCCATAATTATTAGAAGGATTACTAGGATATGGCCTAGGATTAAAATTCCCTCTATAAGCGTTGTTACCAAAATTATTCCTACCAACAAAATTCAAACCATGAGTAGGGCAATTACGTATCATTAATTTCATTCTCTCCCACGCTTGTGCAACATGTTCATGATCAAGTTGTTTAAAGTTCATAATATCATTTCTAAGAGAGATGATCTTAGCGGGAGGAAAATACTTAGAGATAAAAGCATCTTTGCACTTGTTCCATGAATCAATACTATTCTTAGGCAAAGACAAAAACCAAGCTTTAGCACGATCTCTAAGCAAAAAAGGAAATAGCTTCAATTTAACGACATCATTATTGACATCTTTTTTCTTTTGCATATCACATAAATCAACGAAGCTATTCAGATGAGTAGCGACATCTTCACTAGGAAGGCCAGTGAATTGATCTTTCATAACAAGATTCAACAAAGCAGTATTAATTTCACAAGATTCAACATCGGTAAGAGGAGAAATCGGAGTGCTAAGGAAATCATTATTGTTGGTGTTGGTGAAGTCACACAATTTAGTAGTATCTTGAGCCATCGCGACAAACAAGCAATCTAACACACGAGCAAACAAAAAGCAAATGGGCAAAAAGAGGCAAATAGAGAGGGAGGATAGGGAGAGAGAGGGCAAATAAAACGGCAAGGGTGAATTGGGGGGGGAGAGGAAAACGAGAGGCAAATGGCAAATAATGTAATGCGAGAGATAGGGATTGTGATGGGTACTTGGTATGTTGACTTTTTGCGTAGACTCCCCGGCAACGGCGCCAGAAATCCTTCTTGCTACGTCTTGAGCTTGCGTTGGTTTTCCCCGAAGAGGAAGGGATGATGCAACAGAGTAGCGTAAGTATTTCCCTCAGTTTTTGAGAACCAAGGTATCAATCCAGTAGGAGCCCACGCTCAAGTCCCTCGTACCTGCACAAAGCGATAGCTACTCGCAACCAACACGATTAGGAGTTGTCAAGCCCTTCACGGTCACTTACGAGAGTGAGATCTGATAGATATAATATTTTTGGTATTTTTGGTATAAAGATGCAAAGTAAAAAGTAAAGGAAAAGTAAAAAGTAAAGCAATATTAAAGTAATGGAGATTGATATGATGAGAATAGACCCGGGGGCCATAGGTTTCACTAGTGGCTTCTCTCAAGAGCATAAGTATTCTACGGTGGGTGAACAAATTACTGTTGAGCAATTGATAGAATTGAGCATAGTTATGAGAATATCTAGGCATGCTCATGTATATAGGCATCACATCCGTGACAAGTAGATCGAAACGATTATGCATCTACTACTATTACTCCACTCATCGACCGCTATCCAGCATGCATCTAGAGTATTAAGTTAAAAACAGAGTTAACGCCTTAAGCAGGATGACATGATGTAGAGAGATAAATTCATGCAATATGAAATAAACCCATCTTGTTATCCTTGATGGCAATGATACAATACGTGCCATGCTGCCCCTTCTGTCACTGGGTAAGGACACCGCAAGATCGAACCCAAAGCTAAGCACTTCTCCCATGGCAAGAACTACCAATCTAGTTGGCCAAACCAAACGGATAATTCGAAGAGACTTGTAAAGATAACCAATCATACATAAAAGAATTCAGAGAAGATTCAAATATTATACATAGATAGACTTGATCAGAAACCCACAATTCATCGGTCTCAACAAACACACCGCAAAAAGAAGATTACATCGAATAGATCTCCACAAGAGAGGGGGAGAACTTTGTATTGAGATTCAAAGAGAGAGAAGAAGCCATCTAGCTACTAACTATGGACCCGAAGGTCTGAGGTAAACTACTCACACTTCATCGGAGAGGCTATGATGATGTAGAAGCCCTCCGTGATGACGGCCCTCTTCCGGCGGAGCTCCAGAACAGGCCCCAAGATGGGATCTCGTGGATACAGAAAGTTGCGGCGGTGGAATTAGGTTTTTGGCTCCTGTTCTGATTGTTTGGGGGTACGTGTGTATATATCGGAGGAAGAAGTACACCAGAGGAGCAACAAGGGGCCCACGAGGCAGGGGGCGCCCCCCACCCTCGTGACCGCCTCTTTTGTTCCTTGGAGCAGGGTCCAAGTCTCCTGGATCACGTTCCGTGAGAAAATCACGTTCCCGAAGATTTTATTCCGTTTGGACTCTGTTTGATATTCCGTTTATCCGAAACACTGAAATAGGCAAAAAAACAGCAATTCTGGGCTGGGCCTCCGGTTAATAGGTTAGTCCCAAAAATAATATAAAAGTGGAAAATAAAGCCCAATATAGTCCAAAACAGTAGATAATATAGCATGGAGCAATCAAAAATTATAGATACGTTGGAGACGTATCATATCGCTACCTATTCCAATCGAGGGAATGAGCGCCTCCGCGAGGGAGGATAACCAAGGGGAAGAATCTGACATTCTCTCTCCCCGGGGAAGGAAGAGGACTACCTCTGAAGATCCGGAGAAGAAATCTCCACCAGAGGGTCCTGCCTCGGAGGGTATTCTTGCCACACAATGTCCGCGCGGGGATCAGCCCTCTACCGAGCTGTAAGTAATCAAAAGGTACTTAATAGTGAAGATATCCTACCTTACTTCTGAGGAAAATAACCAAAGCATTTATCTTGCAGTTCAGATCTTAGCCCTTCTCAGCAGAGCTCGTCTTCAGGGGATCTTCTTCCAAAGATGATGGAGAGCGAAACGCCTCCCCCTGCCACACCACCTCACGAGGCGGGCGACCCCGAGGTGTCGTCGCGTAGGGTTTCTCCTGATCCGGCAAGGCCAGAAGGTAATCCTACGACCGCCCGAAGTCCCCAGTATCCGGCTCTTGAAGAGAGCAGTCGAAAGAGTCCGGCACCGTCTGGTATGCAGTCGGACGTACTGAGCGATCTGCTAGAGCGAGCGACTATCTCAGAAGAGCACCGTATGTTAATGGGTACGGTGATTGAAAGGATTTCGTCCACCGAAAGCGGGTTGCATGAAGCCTTTATGACTCTACTGACGGGTTTTGAGGTACGTGAAATGATGTACATTTTTGATAGTACCGCACATTTTTAGGTGTGTCCTGTGTAGATAGTAGCCCCTGAGACTCTGGTTGTCGTCGAAAACGGCGGTAAACAGGGGATCATAGTCCCAGGTAATAACCAGACCGCATGTATGCGCAGGTGGTTGAAGCTCCGGCGGCTGGCCGGACTGATGGGTTTGCTGAACTAAAGTGGCAACTGGATGCGGCAGATGCCGACATCGTGCTTGTTAACAAGCGTCTTGACGAGGCACAGGGTAGGTGATTTTTTCTGGTGAATGTCTCATAGTAAGAGCAGCATGATGCCGGTATCTTTAATATGTTGTGACTGCAGATGGAGCTGCCACTGTGGAGACCCTTCAGGCGGAGCTTGCCCGAGCCAAGGAGCAAGCAAGGAGTAGTAATGCGGCCGCTTTAAAGGCGGCCGAAGAGTTAAGGGCCAAACATGCCGCACATTGCGGGAGCAAAGAAAAAATTGCCAAGATGACCGTGGAGTTAAAAGATGCTGCTGACCGTTACCGGCTTCTTGAAGAAGAAAACCGGGTGAAGGCGACGGACCTGGAGAAGGCCTTGGTGGCTGCCAAGGAAGCCCGCTCCAAAATTAGAGCGACGAAGGAGGAGCTGAATCAAGCTGCGTATATCGTTTCTAGGAAGCCCTTCTTGTTGCGGACTAAGTTTGAAGATCCGAAATATGCTCCTCTGGACCGGCTATGGAGTTCTGCGAATGAGTACATGGATTTGGCTGTAAGTGCTGCGGATGCGACCGAGTACTTCAAGGATCAGAAAGGTCCTGAAGTGGAGAAGTTGTTCTGGTCACAGTTTCACGCTCCAGTCCGTCTGCTATTGCTGAATGAGCGATTGACCAGTTGGGTCGAGCTCCATAGATTATCCGAACTGGCCATGAGGTCCGTTGTGGATCATTTGTGGCCAGGAGGGCCAAGGCCGAATAGCTACTTTAGCTTAGTGCAACAATTCCTTGGCGCTGTGCCGCACATCGATGTTGTAAAGAGGTCGGCGTGCATAGAAGGCTCGCGGATGGCCCTTGCCCATGTCAAAACATACTGGGCGGAGATGGATGCCACCACTATTGCGGCACAGGGTTCGGCCATAGGCCAAGTGGCTGCCGAGCACTACTTTGAAGAAGTTCTGGAAGGCGCTCGTTCGATAGAGGCTCAGTGCTCAGAGAATATTATGTTTTAGTGACATGTATTCCCATTGTAAAAACAATGTTTTATTGAGTTTATCAAGGCTGCATTTATACTTTTGCCCGAAAGTACTATGATGCCTCCTGTGCGGCCGTTTATGTATATATGTATATAACCTAAAAGATGGTAGTTGTCGGCTTCAGCCCCCATGCATATAATGCGGGGGTGTTCGCAGAAGACGCATGTTCACACTTGATCCAACGTCTTGGTCCATTAAGGAGGTGATACGCAGTGAACTAAGCAATCGGACTATAATGCTTTAACACTTTCACTTAGCCAGAGGAGTTTGACAGTGGGGCTACTATATAGCCCCTGGTGGCTCCGCACTCATCCGAATTCGGGGTGCGTACATGCCTGGCCGGGAAACGGCCCTTTGTTAAGGCGGAGGAATCCCGAAGATTCCGCTAGGTCATTGAGTGGTTGACTAGTCTCACGCTATATCATGACAGTCACTTTTCGGCTTTCTCTACTGAGGTGCTCGTCCGGATGAACCGGGGCACAATCACAGTAGTTCTCCTGGTGCCGCCTTAGCCGATAAAGCGGAACGTAAGGCAGCAAAACACAGGAGCTGGGCAAACCCACATTTGACCAAAGACATGATTTGGAGCTGATGCATATAAGGCCAAACTCGCGACGCCGAACACTCCCTAAGCTATTCGGTCTTTATGGTGGAAATCGGGCTTAAGCAGTGCCCTTTGTAATAAGCCCCTGGTGTCCAGGTACGTGCAATACTCTGACGTGGCCACATGCCAATACGTCAGCATCCTTCTCGAATTTACTGAGAATCCGGGGAATGTGTATCAACAAGAGACAGTAAAAAAGGTTTACGCAGGGTCTTAATCTAAAAAGAATCCTTGGAACGGGTCCCTGCTGCACGTCTGCGCCTGTGTCTCCGTTGTGCCGTATCATGGATGGGTGTAGCACGATGGTCATCTGTAAAAGGGAGGAACTTAGTTGACAAGTTGTCGTGCAAAAAGGTAGGTTATACTAAAGAAACCATGTACAGTTCAGGATGAGTAAAGTTGAGCCTAATTGCCACTTGTTTGTGCGTGTTGAGCCCCTTGTAAATAGGGATATAGCCATCAAACCTGTATCAATTACATATAGTTGCGCCGGACTCATCTAACCGCGTCCGTGGTCTTAACGACCTGCCAGATGCTTTAGTTGGTGAGGTCGTTTAGTGTGCGGCTGCCAAGGCAGCCGCACGGTCTTCCGCGCGCAAGGAGCGCTCAATATTTCCATTTACTGTAATGATGCCGCATGGACCGGGCATCTTAAGCGTGAGGGAAGCGTAATGCGGTATTGCGTTAAAGCGAGCGAAAGCTTCGCGTCCGAGTAGTGCTTGATAGCCACTTTGGAACGGAGCGATGTGGAATGTTAACTTTTCGCTGCGGAAGTTATCAGGAAAGCCGAATATAACCTCTAGTAGCAGGGAGCTCATGCAATGGGCCTCTGGGCCTGGCGTTACTCCTTTAAAGGTAGTATTGCTGTGGCTAATTTTTGCTGGGTCTATCCCCATGTTGCGGACTGTGTCCTGATATATCAGGTTTAAACTACTGCCGCCGTCCATCAGGACTCGTGTGAAGTGGTATCCGCCAATTATTGGGTCTAATACCAAGGCATCCCATCCTGCACGCCGGATACTTGCCGAGTAATCCCGATGGTCAAAGGTGATCGGTTGGGACGACGAGTGGCAGAACTCCGCGGTGATAGGCCCTGGGGCATGTGTCTCTAGGAGTGCCGCTTTGTTTCTCCCCTTTATCACGTGTAACACGTTGATTGTTTTGACTTCTAGTGGGAATTTCTTCTGTTCCCTAGTGCTTTGCTTGCGAGGCTCGTCCTCGTCTTCGCTTGGTGTATCTTGCCCCTTATGTTCGGCGTTGAGCTTGACGGACTGCTTGAAGACCCAACATTCTCTATGGGTATGATTTGCAGGTTTATCGGGGGTGCTATGGATCTGACATATTTGGTCCAGAATCTTGTTTAGGCTGGACAGTTCGTCTCTGTTGCCTTTGGAGGGCAGCTTTTGCTGACCTGGCCGAGAGCTTCTGAATCCGGCGTTTACCGCCGTGCTCTTCGGGCTGTCTTCTTTTATTCCGGCGCTTGTTTTTGCTGCGTCGTGATTTCCTGTTTCCGTCCCTGAGTTCGGATGTACTTTGGGTCGCTGGTGCTGCATCAGGCTAACAAGCTGTCCTCGCCCGTGCAAAAGCGGGTCATGAGGCTTGTTAATGCTGCCATTGTTCTCGGCTTTTCTTGGCTGAGGTGTCTGGCAAGCCATTCGTCTCGAAAGCTGTGCTTGAAAGCTGCTAAGGCTTCAGCGTCCGGACAGTCGACTATTTGGTTCTTTTTAGTGAGGAACCTGTTCCAAAGCTTTCGGGCTGACTCTCCGGGCTGTTGAGTTATATGACTTAAATCGTCTGCATCCGGTGGTCGGACATAGGTCCCTAGAAAATTTGCCCGAAAGGCATCTTCGAGCTCTTCCCAGCTTCCAATGGAGTTTTCTGGGGGACTTTTAAGCCAGTGCCGAGCTGGCCCTTTGAGCTTGAGGGGTAAGTACTTGATGGCATGGAGATCGTCTCCTCGAGCCATGTGGATATGGAGGATGTAGTCCTCAATCCAGACCCTAGGGGCCGTCGTTCCGTCGTATGCCTCTATGTTTACGGGTTTGAATCCCTCTGGAAATTCATGGTCCAGCACCTCATCAGTGAAACATAGGGGGTGTGCGGCACCCCTGTATTTGGGTGTACCATGGTGTTCGGATGTTTGTTGTGTTGCATCGCATGCTGGAGCGCGCTTGCCTGGCCCGTATATGGATCTGGTTGCGCCGTCCTTTTGATGCGAGCCCTCGCGTGGATCGCGTACTGGCTTATGTGCAGCGTCGTTTGCCGCTCTATGCTGGCCACGAGGTCGTCTATCCGACCGGATGGCCGTTTTATTTTTTAATTATGGGGGATCTAAGGCCTCCTCATCGAATTAAGGTAGCAACTTTTGATTCGGGTAGCTCTTGGTGTGGAGATTACCGCCGTACTTCGTTGCAGTGTTGAGTACTTCACTCCATCTGATTCTGAGTGTGTCTTGTGCAGTCCTGAGCCTTTGCTTCTGCTCTTTAAGACTCCTCGCAGTGGCAACAAGCCTTTGATGGGCATTCTGTTGCTCTGGGTGCCTGTCCGGTGTGATGTCGTCCGAATTGTTATCTTCGACGGAGTCGGGTTGTTCTGTTTGATTCCCCGTGTTGCCGTGGTCCGGCGATGGTTCACCCTGCTCTAACGCTGGGTCTATATGATCGATGTTTCTGCCGAGGCGGGATTTGGAGCGGAGCTTACGCCACCGCTTTGACTGCTTCTCGAGGGAACAACCCTTCGCTGCGTCCTTCCATTCCTCGTCGTCGTTTTCTTTGGGTGTGTCCACCATGTATACGTCATATGATGAAGTGGGCGTCCACTGCCCTGTGGGCAGTGGTTCCTGTTCATCTCCTGCATCGTCGTCTATACCATCGATGTCTTTGGAGTCGAAGTCGAGCATGTCGGTCAAATCGTCGACAGTGGCTACTAAGTGGGTGGTGGGTGGGCAGCGAATCCCTTCGTCATCTGCATCCCAATCCTACCGAACATAGTTCGGCCAGGACTCTCCTGACAGGGAGAGAGACCTTAATGAGCTCAGTATGTCGCCGAAGGGCGAGTGTTGAAAGATATCCGTGGAGGTGAACTCCATGATCGGCGCCCAGTCAGATTCGATAGGCACGGGCATAGGCGGTTCGGAGTTCGTGGTCGGGGAAGAATCCGGTAGTTCGGCGCCACGACTCCCGTGAAGGGTAAGGTCGATACTCGGCTCGATCACCGCTGAGAATACGGCTTCCGTGGCGGGGTCTATCCACCCGTCCATGGATGGCGCAATTGGCTCCGAATTGAGGGCCGGAGCGGTTGCCGGTGCGATCTCCTGAACACTGTCCGGTGGTAGAGCTAAATCATGCTCATCATGACCGTGCGGCGCACTCGGAAGGGGCTCAAATCCGTCAAAGATCAAGTCTCCGCGGATGTCGGCCGTGTAGTTTAAGCTTCCAAACTGACCTGGTGGCGAGGGGCGTAACTCTCGATCTGCTCCAGATGGCCAAGCGAGTTGGCCCGCAGTGCGGAGCCGCCGAATACAGAGATCTGTCCGGGGAGAAAAGTCTCACCCTGGACTGCATCGCTATCGATGATTGAAGGAGCCATCAAGCCAAATGATGACGACACAGAGGAACTCTCAATGAAAGCACCAATGTTGGTGTCAAAACCGGCAGATCTCAGGTAGGGGGTCCCGAACTGTGCATCTAAGGCGGATGGTAACAGGAGGCAGGGGACACGATGTTTTACCCAGGTTCGGGCCCTCTTGATGGAGGTAAAACCCTACGTCCTGCTTGATTATTCTTGATAGTATGAGTAGTACAAGAGTTGATCTACCACGAGATCGGAGAGGCTAAACCCTAGAAGCTAGCCTATGGTATGATTGTATGTTGTCCTACGGACTAAAACCCTCCGGTTTATATAGACACCGGAGGAGGCTAGGGTTACACAAGGTCGGTTACAAAGGAGGAGATATGCATATCCGTATTGCCTAGCTTGCCTTCCACGCCAAGTAGAGTCCCATCCGGACACGGGACGAAGTCTTCAATCTCGTATCTTCATAGTCCAACAGTCCGGCCAAAGGATATAGTCTGGCTGTCCGGAGACCCCCTAATCCAGGACTCCCTCACTTGCCCTTTCGGTACCTTCACTTATAGAAGTATGCCTTTTGGTTTATGCAATGCACCTGCTACCTTTCAAAGATGTATGGCTGCTATATTCTATGACTTTTGTGAAAAGACTGTTGAGGTTTTCATGGATGATCTCTCCGTTTTCAGAACTTCTTTTGAAGATTGCTTAAGCAACCTTGATTGAGTTTTGCAGAGATGTGAAGAAACTAATATTGTCTTTAATTGGGAGAAGTGCCACTTTATGGTTAATGAAGGTATTGTCTTGGAGCATAAAATTTCTAAAAGAGGTATTGAAGTTGATAAAACTAAAGTAGATGCTATTGAAAAGATGTCGTGTCCTAAAGATATCAAAGGTATAAGGAGTTTCCTTGGTCATGCTGGTTTCCACAGGAGGTTTATTAAAGACTTCTCTAAAATTTCTAGGCCTCTCACTAATCTCTTGCAAAAATATGTTCCTTTTGTTTTTTATGACGATTGTGTAGAAGCATTTGAAATACTTAAGAAAGCCTTGATTTCTGCACCTATTGTTCAGCCACCTGATTGGAATTTACCCTTTGAAATTATGTGTGATTCTAGTGATTATGCTGTTGGTGTTGTTCTAGGGAAAAGAGTTGATAAGAAATTGAATGTTATTCATTATGTTAGTAAAACTCTAGACAGTGCCTAGAGAAATTACGCTACTACTGAAAAGGAATTTTTAGCAGTTGTTTTTGCTTGTGATAAGTTCAAACCTTATATTGTTGATTCCAAAGTAACTATTCACACTGATCATGCTGCTATTAAATATCTTATGGAAAAGAAAGATGCTAAACCTAGACTTACTAGATGGGTTCTCCTGTTACAAGAATTTGATTTGCATATTATTGATAGAAAGGGAGCTGAGAACCCTATTGCAGACAACTTGTCTAGGTTAGAGAATGTTGTATGACCCACTGCCTATTGATGATAGCTTTCCTGATGAATAATTAGCTGTCATAAATGCTTCTCGTAATACTCCATGGTATGCTGATTATGCTAATTATATTGTTGCTAAATTTATACCACCTAGTTTCACATACCAGCAAAAGAAAAGGGTTTTCTATGATTTAAGACATTACTTTTGGGATTATCCACACCTTTATAAAGAAGGAGTAGATGGTGTTATTAGACATTCTGTACCTGAGCATGAACATGAACAAATCCTATGCAAGTGCCACTCCGAGTCTTACGGAGGACACCACACTGGAGATAGAACTGCACATAAGGTATTGCAGTCTGGTTTTTATTGGCCTAATCTCTTCAAGGATGCTCATAAGTTTGTCTTGTGTTGTGATGAATGCCAAAAAATTGGTAATATTAGTAGACGTCAGGAAATGCGTATGAATTATTCACTTGTTATTGAACCATTTGATGTTTGGGGCTTTAATTATATGGGACCTTTTCCTTCCTCTAACGAGTATACACATATTTTAGTTGCTGTTGATTACGTTACTAAGTGGGTAGAAGTTATTCCAACTAGTAGTGCTGATCATAACACTTCTATTAAGATGCTTAAAGAAGTTATTTTTCCGAGGTTTGGATTAGAGTCCCTAGATATTTAATGACTGATGGTGGTTCACATTTTATTCATGGTGATTTCCGTAAAATGCTTGCTAAATACGATGTCAACCATAGAATTGCATCCCCATATGACCCTCACTCTAGTGGTCAAGTAGAATTGAGCGATAGAGAGATAAAATTAATTTTGCAAAAGACTGTCAATAGATCTAGGAAGAATTGGTCTAAGAAACTTGATGATGCACTGTGGGCTTATAGAACTGCTTATAGAAACCCTATGGGTATGTCCCCATATAAAATGGTTTATGGAAAAACATGTCACTTACCTCTCAAACTAGAACATAAGGCATATTGGGCTATTAAGGAGCTCAACTATGATTTCAAACTTGCCGGTGAGAAGAGGTTATTTGACATTAGCTCACTTGATTAATGGAGAACACAAGCCTATGAGAATGCCAAGTTGTTTAATGAAAATTTTAAAAGATGGCATGATAAAAGGATACAAAAGCGTGAGTTTAATGTAGGTGATCATGTTTTGATATACAACTCTCGTTTAAGATTTTTTGCAGGAAAGCTTCTCTCTAAATGGGAAGGTCCTTACATTATCGAGGAGGTCTATCATTCCGGTGCTATAAAAATCAACAACACCGAAGGCACAAATCCGAAGGTGGTAAACGGTCAAAGAATCAAACATTATATCTCAGGTACTCCCATAAATGTTGAGACCAATATAATTAATACCGTAACACCGAAGGAGTACATAAGGGACACTTTCCAGAATGTTTCAGACTCTGAAAAGGAATAAGTATATGGTACGGTAAGTAAACCGACTCCAAAATGTTTCAAGTAGCAATTTTCTTTGTTTTGGAATATTTAAAAAATTAGGAAAATTAAAAGTAGTCTAAAAGAGACACGAGGCCACCACAAGGGTGGAGGGCGCACCCCCCGTCCTTGTGGCTACCTCGTGTGCCCTCTGGACTCTGTTTTCTTGCACGATACTTCATTTGGTCGGTAAAAATTCATTATATAATCTCCCGAAGGTTTTGACCACTGTACCGCGACAATATTTCATGTTCTTGTTTCGAGCTATTTTTCTGACAGATCTAGATCACCATGATGTCTCCAAGCGCCCCCAAGGACAAGTTTTTCGAGAAGGTCGTCAACCCCTACCTCGCGGAGGTGTTGCGACACCCTCAAGCCATTGAGATGCGTAAGGGGGTGCTGCGCATCTGCGATGTTGAGGGCCGAAGAAGACCAGAAGCATGGAGACAATACTCGAAGCAATGGAGCAGCAAGTTTTCAAGTGCCAAGGGATGGTGGAACATGGACTCAACGACAATCACATGATGATCACGGAGTTCACCAACAATCACAAGCTGGATGACAAGAATATTGAGGAGGCCATCTTCAAGCTTCATGAGAAAATCGAGCATCTCCAAGCCCAGATCTATGACCTGCAAAACCAAAACTGTGAGTATGAATACATGTTTAAGATGATGAGTTTGGCTGTAGATTTGAGGATCCGGGAGACTCGTTCATCTTTCTATGATGGTGAGCCCATGCCTTGGAAGATGGACAACAAGCCTGCTTCATCAACAATTCCATCATCACGACCTCCGAAGAAAGAGACATAAATACATGGGTATGGGCACTCCCCTTGGAAACTGCCAAGCTTGGGGGAGGTGCCCCGGTATCGTACCATCATCACACCTTTATCTTTATCTTTTTCTTAGTTCGATCCTTTTGGTTATATCTTGATCTAGTAGAATAAAGTTTTAGTATGATCTCCCTCTATGTAATCGAGTCCGTGAGTTATATAGTAAAGAGTAGTTTTGAGTTGAGGGCTTTGCTATTTTACTGTGATCTCGAGGGAATAAAATAATAGAAAGAAATAAAAAGATCATATTTTGATCTTATGGAAAGTAATGACTTCACATATAAAGAGTATGATGAATAAAAGTTATTGAGGGTTGACAAACATAGTTTTGGTCATTGTTGCAATTTATAGGAAGTAATAAAGAAAGAGAGGCTTCACATATAAATATACTATCTTGGACATCTTTTGTAATTGTGAGCACTCATTAACATATGACATGCTAAAAGGTTGATGTTGGACAAGGAAGACAACATAATGGGTTATGTTTTCTTATATCCAAATAGAAGTTATATTGTCATGGATCATCCAACATGTTGGGCTTTCCTTTCCCTCTCATGCTAGCCAAATTCTTTGCACCAAGTAGAGATACTACTTGTGCTTACAAACATCCCTTAACCCAGTTTTGCCATGAGAGTCCACCATACCTTCCTATGGATTGAGTAAGATCCTTCAAGTAAGTTGTCATCGGTGCAAGCAACAAAAATTGCTCTCTAAATATGTATTATCTATTAGTGTGAAAAAAATAAGCTTTATACGAACTTGTGATATGGAAGAAATAAAAGTGACGGACTGCATAATAAAGGTCTTTATCACAAGCGGCAATATAAAGTGACATTCTTTTGTATTAATATTTTGTGCATCCAACCATAAAAGCGCATGAAAACATCTGCTTCCCTCTCCGAAGGGCCTATCTTTTACTTTTATTTCCTACCCTTATACAAGAGTCATGGTGATCATCGCTTTTCCTTTTTACACTTTTTACTTTGGCAAGTACTATGTGATGACCCACAAGTATAGGGGATCGATTGTAGCTCTTCTCGATAAGTAAGAGTGTCGAACCCAACGAGGAGCAGAAGGAAATGACAAGTAGTTTCCGGTAAGGTATTGTCTACAAGTGCTGAAATTTTAAGTAGCAGAGTAGTTTGATAGCAAGATAATTTGTAACGAGCAAGTAACGATAATAGTAACAAAATTGCAGCAAGGTAGCCCAATCCTTTTGAGGCAAAGGACAGGCCAAAATGGTCTCATATGATAATCAAAGCGTTCTTGAGGGTACACGGAATTTCATCTAGTCACTTCCATCATGTTGGTTTCATTTGTGTTCGCTACTTTGATAATTTGATGTGTGGGTGGACCGGTGCTTAGGTGTTGTTCTTACATGAACAAACCTCCTACTTATGATTAACCCTCCTGCAAGCATCTGCAACTACGAGAAAAGTATTAAGAATAAATTCTAACCATATCATTAAACTTTTGGATCCATCGGTCCCTTACGAAATAGCGCATAAACTGGGGTTTAAGCTTCTGTCACTCTCGCAACCCACCATCTAATTGCTACTCCACAATGCATTCCCTTAGGCCCAAATATGGTGAAGTGTCATGTAGTCGATGTTCACATGACACCACTAAGGGAATAACAACATACATACCATCAAAATATCAAACACATATCAAGTTCACATGATTACTTGCAACATGATTTCTCCCGTGACCTCAAGAACAAAAGTAACTACTCATAAATGATAAACATGTTCATGATCAGAGGATTATTAAATAGCATAATGGATCTGAACATATAATCTTCCACCAAATAAACCATATAGTAATCAACTACAAGATGTAATCAACACTACTAGTCACCCACAAGCACCAATCTATAGTTCCGGTAACAAGATTGAACACAAGATATGAACTAAGGTTTGAGAGGAGCTGGTGCTGTTGAAGATGTTGATGGAGATTGCCCTCCCCAAGACGGGAGAGTTGTTGGTGATGATGATGACGATGATTTCCCCCTCCGGGAGGGAAGTTCCTGCGGCGGAATCGCTCCGCTCGAGGGCAAAAGTGCTCCTGCCCAAGTTCCGCCTCGAGGCAGCGACGCTTCATCCCGAAAGTCCTCCTCTTATTTTTTCTAGGTAAAAATTACATATATACCAGAAGAATGGGACCGGAGGTGGGCCGAGGAGGCCACAACCCACCAGGGCGCGCTAGGGGGGCCTAGCGCGCCCAGGTGGTTTGTGCCCACCTGGTGGCCCCCTCTAGTGTTTATTGGCTCCAGTATTTCTTAAATTATCCATAAAAAATCTTCGTGAAGTTTCAGCTCATTTGGAGTTGGGCAGAATAGGTGGCCTGATGTAGCTTTTCCAGGTCCATATTTCCAGCTGCCGGAATTCTCCCTCTTGGTGTGTTGCTTGCAAATTATGAGAGAAAAGGCATTAGAATTACTCCAAAAAGAATTATTATGGATAAAAAATTATAAATAATAGTAGGAAAACATGATGCAAAATGGACGTATCAACTCCCCCAAGCTTAGACCTTGCTTGTCCTCAAGCAAAAACCGAAATTGAAAAACATGTCCACATGCTTTGAGAGAGAGGTGTCGATAAAAACAAAATACGAACATAGAAGCATCATGTTGATTATTATAACATCAACAAAATTAAACATAGGACTTTTATCGAGCTTTTATCTTATACTTCTCACGAATAAGTAATAGTTCATCACACAATCGAAGTATAAAGCAAAAACTCTATTAGAAACCAACAAACATGTTCACAGTCAACTTTGCAACTAAAATTCATCATCTTTTCAGGAAGGGTCACGTGTCGGAGCCTTTAGTAAAGTCCACATACTCAACCATTGTATAGTCTTCTATGATTGCTAACACTCACCTCGTACCCATGAGCAAAACGTTTCAACTGGACACATAGAAAGATAGGGGCTTATAGTTTTGCCTCCCAACATACTCACCTCAAGGGTGATGTCAACGATAATGACTCATGCCATCCATATTCAACTATACATATGTGCCTAGATCTTTCCTCACCACATGATGCTAGCCAAAATAGAAAAATAAAAGGAATAGAGATAATAACTTTGACTCTTTGCATAAAAGTAAAAGATAAGCCCTTCGCAGAGGGAAGCAGAGGTTGCCATGCGCTTATTTGTTTGTATGCTCAATCCCTTAGTGCAAGAGAACGTCATGTTGTATTGCCCCTTAAGATGACAACCTTTATTATGCAGTCTGTCGCTTTTATTCTTTGTCATCCAAGTTTTTAAAACGCTCAATTTTCTCTTACACTAAATGATCTCACACTTTTAGAAGCAATTTTTATTGCCTTTTTGCACCGATGACAACTTACTTGAGGGATCTTGCTCAATCCCTAGGTAGGTATGGTGGACACTTGAAAAAGATTTGGGTTTATGGGTTTTTGGATGCACGAGTAGTATCTCTACTTAGTACGGAATTTTTGGCTAGCGAAGATAGGGGAAATCATCACATGTTAAAGGATCTATGACAATATTACTTCTATGTGAATATAAACAAACGTAAACTATTAAGTTGTCTTCCTTGTCCAGCGTCAACAATTTTGGCATATAATATTTTGATGAGGGCTCACAATCACAAAAGATCTCTAGGATAGTATATCTATATGTGAATCTTCTCTTCCCTTATTAATTATTTCATGAGTTGCATCATTGACTAATGCTATGTTTGTCAATCTCTAATAAAATTTTCTACTTATACTTTTCCTTATGTGGTGCCATCACCTACCATAGGATTAGTATATAATCTTATTGATTTATTTCCTTTCTTCATTCATTTCCTTTATATTTTTTTGTCTTTATTATTTCTTTTCTTTATTTGCAACATGAAAGTAAAGAAAGCAAAAACTCAAACTAACTTTATTATATAACTTGCACACGATTACAAGGATAGATCACTAAGCATCTCAAAGTAGAAAGAATCGAACTAAACTTTATTTCATCTAAAAGCAAATAATCGAACTAAAATAAGTAAAAGCAAAAAGATAATGGTATGATACGATACCGGGGCACCTCCCCCAAGCTTGGCTGAAGCCAAGGGGAGTGTCCATACCCGATACTCAATTCTCTTTTGGTGGTGAAGAAGATGATGGTGGTGGTGAAGGAGAGATCTTGTCCTTGGATTTCCATGGCAGTGGCCCACCATCATAAGAGGAGGAGTGAGTCTCACGAGTCCTGCAACCGGCAGCCAAACTCATACCTTTAAACCTCGCCTCATATTCAAAGACTTGGTTTTGAAGATCATATATCTGGCTTTGGAGAAAGTTGATTTGCTCGTTGAGGGTGAAGATGATGTCCTTCATGGGCTTGAAGAGGCCATGGTAGATGGGATCTGACAGAAAACAACAAGGAAAAAGAGAATAGAGGATTTCTTCGCGATACGGTGATCAACAAGTTCGGGAAGTATATATAG
Organism: Triticum dicoccoides; assembly: GCF_002162155.2. NCBI lineage: Eukaryota > Viridiplantae > Streptophyta > Magnoliopsida > Poales > Poaceae > Triticum > Triticum dicoccoides. Next base: position 472,024,911 of record NC_041390.1, read on the forward strand.
ATTTTTTTTATCTTGGAGGACAAGTATATGGTAGAAAAACAGAGTACGGGAGGTGTCCCGGGTGGGCATAACCCACCTGTGCGTGCCAGGCAAGCCTGGCGCGCCCTGGTGTCTTGTGCCAACCAGGGGACGCTTCCTGAAAGTTTCTTTATTTACAAAATTTTAAAATATTCCAAAACCGATAAAAAATATTTTTGCGGATTTTTCGGAGTCCGCTTACTTACCGTATCACGTACCTCTTTATTTTCATGATTCTGTAGTGTTCCGGAAGGACTCTTTTATGTGTTCTTCCGGTGTCAAAGTTTGGATAATATTACTTTCAACATTGATAGGCGTACCTGGGATATAATTCTTTATTCGTTGCCCATTGACAACCTTCGGGTTAGTACCTTCAGAGTTATTTATTTTGATGGCTACAGACCGGCAAACCTCCTCGATGATGTATGGGCCTTCCCATTTCGAGAGGAGCTTTCCTGCAAAAAATCTAAAACGAGAGTTGTACAAAAGAACATATTCTCCAACTTTAAACTCACGATTTTGAATTTTTTTGTCATACCATCTTTTAACTTTTTATTTGAATAACTTTGCATTCTCATAAGCTTGGGTTCTCCATTCATCTAAGGAGCTTATATCAAATAACCTCTTTTCACCAGCAATTTTGAAATTATAATTGAGTTCTTTAACTGCCCAATATGCTTTATGTTCTAACTCAAGAGGCAAATGAAAAGCTTTTCCATAAACCATTTTACAAGGAGACATACCCATAGGATTTTTATATGTTGTTCTATAAGCCCAAAGTGAATCATCTAATTTCATAGACCAATTCTTCTTGGACCTATTAACAGTATTTTGCAAAATTAATTTTATTTCTCTATTGCTAAGTTCAACTTGACCGCTAGACTGAGGATGATAGGGTGATGCAATTCTATGGTTAACATCATACTTAGCAAGCATCTTACGGAAAGCACCATGAATAAAGTGTGAACCACCACTAGTCATTAAATATCTAGGAACTCCAAACCTTGGGAAAATAACTTGCTTAAGCATTTTAATAGAGGTGTTGTTATCAACACTACTGGTTGGAATGGCTTCTACCCATTTAGTAACATAAGCAACATCAACCAAAATATGTGTATACCCATTAGAGGAAGGAAAAGGTCCCATGTAATCAAATCCCCAAACATCAAATGGTTCAACAACAAGTGAATAATTCATAGGCATTTCTTGACGCTTACCGATATTACCTATTCTTTGACATTCATCACAAGAAGAGACAAACTTACGGGCATCCTTGAAGAGAGTAGGCCAATAAAATCCAGATTGCAATACCTTGTGAGCAGTTCTATCTCCAGCATGATGCCCTCCATAAGCCTCAGAGTGACATTTCCGTAGGATTTGTCCCTGTTCATGCTCAGGTACACAACGTATAATAATACCATCTACTCCTTTATAAAGATGTGGGTCATCCCAAAAGTAATGTCTTTAATCATAGAAGATTTTTTTCTTTTGCTGGTATGTGACGCTCGGTGGTAAATATTTAGCAACAATGTAATTAGCATAGTCGGCATACCAAGGAGTACTATTAGCAACGTTTATTGCAGCTAACTGCTCATCAGGAAAACTATCATCAATAGGTAGTGGGTCATCAAGCACATTTTTAAGTCTAGACAAATTATCAGTTACGGGGTTCTGAACTCCTTTTCTATCAGTGATATGTAAATCAAATTCTTGTAACAAGAGAACCCAACGAATAAGTCTAGGTTTAGCATCTTTCTTTTTTTAGAACAAAGGCTCAAGAAGAGCCTGACTTTGAATTAACAAAGCCATCAACCGGCCAGGATTACAAGAACACCAACTAACAAGGAAAGCAAGAAGATCACCAAGCGGCTGATACAAGGAGCAAAGCAAAACAGACTCATAAAGGCAGCAGCGATAGCAAGAACACGCCATGCTGCCGCCAACACCCTACAAGACGACCTACACCAACCGGACAAGCTACGGACTTGATAGGATGCACCACCGCACAAGCTTTGTGATCGTAGCCAAACTCGAAGACAACACTGACACTCCTCTGGAACTGCCACTGCAAAGGGCCCCTGCCCTCCCATCCTGGCTCGAAGGATGCTGCACCGGCAGGCGGCAGCTCGGTTCACCCTAGAACCCAGAGGAAGACGCCCAAGCTGCACATGAAGAAAGAACTAGGAGAAGACCTGCTAGCTCAGAGCACACCATTTCGAGCACCGTCATCGTCCACAGTTAAGCCACACCGAAGGGCTAGAGTAGTCGGCCACAGTCGCAGCAACAAGGGCAACAGCGATGAGCCACCGAAGAAAAGGCAGTGAAGCGCCGAGCCAAGCTACCACCCTCCACCATCACACCCACAACCCTTGTTGCCATAAGATATTTAATAGTAGCATGGTCTGTGTGAGCAGTTACTTTGGAATCAACAATATAAGATCTAAATTTATCACAAGCAAGCACCACTGCTAAGAATTCTTTTTCAGTACTAGCATAATTTCTTTGAGCACTGTCTAGAGTTTTACTAGCATAATGAATAACATTTAGTTTCTTATCAACTCTTTGTCCTAGAACAACACCAACAGAATAATCACTAGCATCACACATAATTTCAAAAGGCAAGTTCCAATCAGGTGGTTGAACAATAGGTGCAGATATTAAGGCTTTCTTGAGTGTTTCAAAGGCTTCTAAACAATCATCATAAAAACAAAAGGAATATCCTTTTGCAAAAGATTAGTAAGAGGCCTAGAAATTTTAGAAAAGTCTTTGATATATCTCCTATAGAAACCAACATGACCTAGGAAACTACGAATACCTTTGGTGTCCTTAGGACATGGCATTTTCTCAATTACATCAACCTTAGCTTGGTCCACTTCAATACCTCTTTCAGAAATTTTATGACCAAAGACAATGCCTTCATTAACCATAAAGTGGCACTTCTCCCAATTCTAGACAAGATTTGTTTGTTCACATCTCTGAAAAACTCGCTCAAGATTGCTTAAACAATCATCAAAAGACTTCCCATAACCAGAAAAATCATCCATGAAAACCTCAACAATCTTTTCACAAAAGTCAGAGAATATAGCAGTCATACATCTTTGAAAGGTAGCAGGTGCGTTACGTAAACCAAAAGGCATACGTCTATAAGCATAAGTTCCAAAGGGACAAGTAAAAGTAGTCTTTTCTTGATCAGGTTGAGAAACAGGTATTTGTGAAAAGCCAGAGTATCCATCTAGGAAGCAAAAGTGTGTGTGCTTAGATAATATTTCAAGCATTTGATCAATAAAATGCAAGGGGTAATGATCTTTTCTAGTTGCTTTGTTTAATTTTCTGTAATCAATTACCATTCTATAGCCTATAACAATTCTTTGTGGAATAAGTTCATTTTTATCATTAGGAACAACAGTAATACCCCTTTTCTTAGGGACACAATGAACATGACTTACCCATCTACTATCAGCTATAGGATAGATTATACCTGCTTCCAAAAGTTTTAAGATTTCTGTTCTTACCACTTCCTTCATTTTTGGATTCAACCGACGTTGGTGATCAACAACGAGTTTAGCATCAGGTTCCATACTAATTTTGTGTTGACATAGAGTGGGACTAATGCCCTTTAAATCATCAAGAGTATATCCAATAGCAGCCCGGTGCTTCCTTAGAACTTTCAATAATCTTTCTTCTTCATGTTCTGAAAGGTTAGCACTAATAATAATAGGATATATCTTCTTTTCATTGAGATAAGCATATTCCAAAGTGTCTGGCAATTGTTTTAATTCAAACATAGGATCACCTTTAGGTGGAGGAGGACCTCCTAGAGTTTTAATAGGCAAATTGTGTTTAAGCAGAGGACGTTGTTCAAAGAAAACCTTTTCTATTTCATATCTTTCATGCATATGTAAATCATTTTCATGGTCTAGCAAATATTGTTCTAAAGGATTAGTAGGTGGAACAACAATAGAAGCAAGACCAATTAATTCATCCTTACTAGGCAATTCTTTTTCATGATGATTTCTACTAAACTTGGAAAAATTAAACTCATGAGACTCATCACCAAAGCTAACACCAATAGTTTATTTCTTACAATCTATCTTAGCATTAACTATATTCAAGAAAGGTCTACCAAAGATAATGGGACGAAAGTCATCTTGTGGGGAACCAAGAACAAGAAAATCAGTAGGGTATTTTATTTTCCCACACAAGACTTCAACATCTCTAACAATCCCAATTGGTGATATGGTGTCTCTATTAGCAAGTTTAATTGTAACATCTATTTCTTCTATCTCAGCAGGTGCTATGTCTTTCATGATTTCTTTATATAAAGTGTAAGTAATAGCACTCACACTAGCACCCATGTCACATAAACCATGATAACAGTGATCTCCTATTTTAACTGAAATAACAGGCATGCCAACAACAGGTCTATGTTTATCTCTTTTATCAGGTTTAGCAATTCTAGCAGCTTCTTCACAGAAGTAAATAACATGCCCATCCATATCATCTTCCAGGAGATCTCTAACCATAACAATACTAGGTTCAACTTTAATTTGTTCATCAGGTTTAGGTGTTCTAATATAGCTTTTGTTAACTATAGTTGATACTTTAGCATGTTCCTTAATCCTAACAGGGAAAGGTGGTTTCTCAATATAAGTAGAAGGAACAACTGGATCAACATTATAGAGTATAGTTTCTTCTTTAACCGGTACTGGTTCTTTAATTTCTTCTTTAATAGGTGGGTGATATTTAAACCACTTCTCCTTAGGGAGTTCAACATGAGTAGCAAATGATTCACAAAAGGAGGCTACAATCTCAGAGTCAAGTCCATATTTAGTGCTAAACTTTTGAAAAGCATCAGTATCCATAAAAGATTTAGCACCATCATACTTAAGTTTAATACCTGACTCTTTACCTTCATCGAGTTCCCAATCTTCAGAGTTGTGTTTAATTCTTTCCAAAAGATCCCACCAGAATTCAATAGTCTTCTTCATAAATGAACCATCACAAGAAGTATCAAGCATGGTTTGATCATTACGAGAAAGCCGAGCATAAAAATTCTGGATAATAATTTCCCTTGAGAGATCATGATTGGGGCATGAATATAGCATTGACTTTAGCCTCCCCCAAGCTAGAGCGATACTTTCTCCTTCACGAGGCCAAAAATTATATATATAATTCTGATCATGATGAACTAGACGCATAGGATAATTTTTTTGGTGGAACTCCAATTTCAAATGATTCCAATTCCATGATCCAATATCATCACATAGTCTATACCATGCCAATGCTTTTCACTTCAAAGATAAAGGGAAAAACTTTTTCATCACTTCATCCCTGGGTAAACCTGCAAGCTTAAACAATCCACAAATTTGTTCCACATATATCAAGTGCATATTAGGATGTTCAGTTCCATCTCCTGCAAATGGATGTAGGTTGTCATAAAGTATTATTGTTGACATTACCCTTGAGGTAAAAGATTGGGAGGTGAAACTATAAGCCCCTATCTTTCTGTGTGTCTGATTAAAACTTTGTACCCTTAAGTATCGCGTGAGTGTTAGCAATTGTGAAAGATTAAATGATAGTTGAGTATGTGGACTTGCTGAAAAGCTCTTGAATTGACTCTTTCCGATGTTATGATAAATTAAAATTGCTTCAATGATTCAGATCATAGTTTGTTAGATTTCAGTGAAGTTTCCGAGTCATACTGTACCTTGTGAACGAATTGTTACTTTAGCATAAGAAATTATACGGCATTATATGTTGTTGTTCTAAAGATGATCATGATGCCCTCATGTCCGTATTTTATTTTATCGACTCCTCTATCTCTAAACATATGGACATATTTTTCGATTTCGGCTTTCGCTTGAGGACAGGTGAGGTCTAAGCTTGGGGGAGTTGATACGTCCATTTTGCATCATGCTTTTATATTGATATTTATTGCATTATGGGATGTTGTTACACATTATATCACAATAATTATGCCTTTTCTCTCTTATTTTATAAGGTTTACTTGAAGAAGGAGAATGCCGGCAGCTGGAATTCTGGACTTAAAAAGGAGCAAATATTAGAGACCTATTCTGCACAACTCCAAAAGTCGTGAAACTTCATGGAGCATGTTTTTGGAATATATAAAAAATATTGGATGAAGAAAATACCATAGGGGGCCACCAGCCAGCCACAAGGGTGGAGGGCGCGCTCTACCCCCCTGGGCGTGCCCCTGTCCTTGTGGGCACCCTAGCAGGCCTTGCTACCTCTTGAGCACTTGAGTTGGTTTTCCCTTGAAGAGGAAAGGGTGGTGCAACAAAGTAGCGTAAGTATTTCCCTCAGTTTTTGAGAACCAAGGTATCAATCTAGTAGGAGGCTACGCGCGAGTCCCTCGCACATGCACAAAACAAATAAATCCTCGCAACCAACGCGATAAGGGGCTGTCAATCCCTACACGGTCACTTACGAGAGTGAGATCTGATAGATATGATAAGATAATATTTTTGGTACTTTTATGATAAAGATGCAAAGTAAAATAAAAGCAAAGAAAATAACTAAGTATTGGAAGATTAATATGATGAAGATAGACCCGGGGGCCATAGGTTTCACTAGTGGCTTCTCTCAAGAGCATAAGTATTTTACGGTGGGTGAACAAATTACTGTTGAGCAATTGACAGAATTGAGCATAGTTATGAGAATATCTAGGTATGATCATGTATATAGGCATCACGTCCGAGACAAGTAGACCGACTCCTGCCTGCATCTACTACTATTACTCCACACATCGACCGCTATCCAGCATGCATCTAGAGTATTAAGTTCAAGAGTACAGAGTAACGCTTTAAGCAAGATGACATGATGTAGAGGGATAAACTCATGCAATATGATGAAAACCCCATCTTGCTATCCTCGATGGCAACAATACAATACGTGCCTTGCTGCCCCTACTATCACTGGGAAAGGACACAGCAAGATTGAACCCAAAGCTAAGCACTTCTCCCATTGCAAGAAAGATCAATCTAGTAGGCCAAAGCATACTGATAATTCAAAGAGACTTGCAAAGATAACCAATAATACATAAAAGAATTCAAAGAAGATTCAAATATTGTTCATAGATAAACTTGATCATAAACCCACAATTCATCAGTCTCAACAAACACACCGCAAAAGAAGATTACATCGAATAGATCTCCACAAGAGAGGGGGAGAACTTTGTATTGAGATCCAAAAGGAGAGAAGAAGCCATCTAGCTAATAACTATGGACCCAAAGGTCTGAGGTAAACTACTCACACTTCATCGGAGAGGCTATGGTGTTGATGTAGAAGCCCTCCGTGATCGATGCCCCCTCCGGCGGAGCTTCGGAACAGGCCCCAAGATGTGATCTCGTGGATACAGAAAGTTGCGGCGGTGGAATTAGGGTTTTGGCTCTGTATCTAATCGTTTGGGGGTATGTAGGTATATATAGGAGGAAGAAGTACGTCGGTGGAGGAACAGGGGCCCCACAAGG
>NC_041390.1:472032664-472047918 GCF_002162155.2 Triticum dicoccoides
GGTCCAAGTCTCTTGGATCTTGTTCGTTCCAAAAATCACGTTCCCGAAGGTTTCATTCTGTTTGGACTCCGTTTGATATTCCTTTTCTTCGAAACCCTAAAATAGGCAAAAAACAGCAATTCTGGGCTAGGCCTCCGATTAATAGGTTAGTCCCAAAAATAATATAAAAGTGGATAATAAAGCCCAATAATGTCCAAAACAGAAGATAATATAGCATGGAGCAATCAAAATTATAGATACGTTGGAGACGTATCAAGCATCCCCAAGCTTAATTCCTGCTCGTCCTCGAGTAGGTAAATGATAAAAACAGAATTTTTGATGTGGAATGCTACTAGGCATAATTTCAATGTAATTCTTCTTAATTGTGGTATGAATATTCAGATCCGAAAGATTCAATACAAAATTTTAATATTGACATAGAAATAATAATACTTCAAGCATACTAACTAAGCAATTATGTCTCTTCAAAATAACATGGCCAAAGAAAGTTATCCCTACAAAATCATATAGTCTGGCTATGCTCTATCTTCACCACACAAAGTATTTAAATCATGCACAACCCCGATGACAAGCCAAGCAATTGTTTCATACTTTTGACATTCTCAAACTTTTTCAATCTTCACGCAATACATGAGCGTGAGCCATGGACATAGCACTTTAGGTGGAATAGAATGGTGGTTGTGGAGGAGACGAAAAGGGAGAAGATAGTCTCACATCAACTAGGTGTATCAACGGGCTATGGAGATGCCCATCAATAGATATCAATGTGAGTGAGTAGGGATTGCCATGCAACGGATGCACTAGAGCTATAAGTATATGAAAGCTCAAAAAGAAGCTAAGTGCGTGTGCATCCAACTTGCTTGCTCACGAAGACCTAGGGCATTTTGAGGAAGCCCATCATTGGAATATGCAAGCCAAGTTCTATAATGAAAAAATTCCCACTAGTATATGAAAGTGATAACAAAGGAGACTCTCTATCATGAAGATCATGGTGCTACTTTGAAGCACAAGTGTGGTAAAAGGATAGTAGCATTGTCCCTTCTCTCCTTTCCTCTCATATTTTTTTATTTGGGCCTTTTCTCTTTTTATGGCCTCTTTTTTCGTCTGGAGTCTCATCCCGACTTGTGGGGGAATCATAGTCTCCATCATCCTTTCCTCACTGGGACAATGCTCTAATAATGATGATCATCACACTTTTATTTTCCTACAACTCAAGAATTACAACTCGATACTTAGAAAAAAAATATGACTCTATGTGAATGCCTCCGGCGGTGTACCGGGATATGCAATGACTCATGAGTGACATGTATGAAAGAATTATGAATGTTGGCTTTGCCACAAATACAATGTCAACTACATGATCATGCAAAGCAATATGACAATGATGGAGCGTGTCATAGTAAACGGAATGGTGGAAAGTTGCATGACATTATATCTCGGAATGGCTAAGGAAATGCCATGATAGGTAGGTATGGTGGCTGTTTTGAAGAAGGTATATGGTGGGTGTATGATACCGGTGAAAGGTGCGTGGTATTAGAGAGGCTAGCAATGGTGAAAGGGTGAGAGTGCGTATGATCCATGGACTCAACATTAGTCATAAAGAACTCATATATTTATTGCAAAAATCTACAAGTTATCAAAGCAAAGTATTACGCGCATGCTCCTAGGGGGATAGATTGGTAGGAAAAGACCATCGCTCATCCCAGACCGCCACTCATAAGGAAGACAATCAATAAATAAATCATGCTCCGTCTTCATCATATAACGGTTCACCATACGTGCATGCTACGGGAATCACAAACTTTAACACAACTATTTCTCAAATTCACAACTACTCAACTAGCATGACTCTAATATCACCATCTCCATATCTCAAAACAATTATCAAGTATCAAACTTCTCATAGTATTCAACAAACTCATAAGAGAATTTTATTATTAATCTTGTATACCTTGCATATTAGGATTATTTAAGCAGATTACCATGCTATTTAAGACTCTCAAAATAATTTAAGTGAAGCATGAGAGATCAATAGTTTCTATAAAACAATTTCACCACCGTGCTCTAAAAGATATAAGTGAAGTACTAGAGCAAAACTATATAACTCAAAAGATATAAGTGAAGCACATACAGTATTCTAATAATTTCCGAATCATGTGTGTCTCTCTTAAAAGGTGTGTACAGCAAATATGATTGTAGTAAACAAAAAAGCAAAGACTCAAATAATACAAGACACTCCAAGCAAAACACATATCATGTGGTGAATAAAAATATAGCTCCAAGTAAAGTTACCGATAGAAGTAGACGAAAGAGGGGATGCCTTCCGGGGCATCCCCAAGCTTTGGCTTTTTGGTGTCCTTAGATTATCTTGGGGGTGCCATGGGCATCCCCAAGCTTAGGATCTTGCCACTCCTTGTTCCATAATCCATCAAATCCTTACCCAAAACTTGAAAACTTCACAACACAAAACTTAAAGTAGAAAATCTCGTGAGCTCCATTAGCGAAAGAAAACAAAAGACCAATTCAAGGTACTGTAATGAACTCATTTTTTTATTTATATTGGTGTTAAACCTACTGTATTACAACTTCTCTATGGTTCATAAACTAGTTACTAGCCATAGATTCATCAAAATAAGCAAACAACACACGAAAAACAGAATCTGTCAAAAACAGAACAGTCTGTAGTAATCCATAGCTAGCGCAAGATTTGGAACCCCAAAGATTCTAAAATAAATTTCTGGACGTGATGAATTTATCTATTAATCATCTGCAAAAATAATTAACTAAATATAAATTTCCAAATAAAAATGGCAGCAGTTCTCGTGAGCGCTAGAGTTTCTGTTTTTTACAGCAAGATTAACAAGACTTTCCCCAAGTCTTCCCAATGGTTCTACTTGGAAAAAAATACTAATTAAACACAAAAAACACAACCAAAATAGAGGCTAGATAAATTATTTATTTATTACTAAACAGGAGCAAAAATCAAGGAATAAAAATAAAATTGGGTTGCCTTCCAACAAGCGCTATCGTTTAACGCCCCTAGCTAGGCATAAAAAGCAAGGATAGATCTAGGTATTGCCATCTTTGGTAGGCAATCCATAAGTGGCTCTCATAATAGATTCATAAGGTAATTTAATTTTATTTCTAGGAAAGTGTTCCATGCCTTTCCTTAACGGAAATTGGAATCTAATATTTCCTTCCTTCATATCAATAATTGCACCAATCGTTCTAAGGAAAGGTCTACCAAGAATAATAGGACGTGAAGGATTGCAATCTATGTCAAGAACGATAAAATCTACGGGCACATAATTCCTATTTGCAACAATAAGAACATCATTAATTCTTCCCATAGGTTTCTTAATAGTGGAATCCGCAAGGTGCAAGTTTAAAGAGCAATCATCAAAATCACGGAAATCTAACAAATCACACAAAGTCTTTGGAATCGTGGAAACACTAGCACCGAAATCACACAAAACATAGCATTCATGATCTTTAATTTTAATTTTAATAGTTGGCTCCCACTCATAATAAAGTTTTCTAGGGATAGAAACTTCCAACTCAAGTTTTTCTTCATAAGATTGCATCAAAGCATCAACGATATGTTTGGTAAAAGCTTTATTTTGACTATAAGCATGAGGAGAATTTAGCACGGATTGCAACAAGGAAATACAATCTATCAAAGAGCAATTATCATAATTAAATTCCTTGAAATCCAAAATAGTAGGTTCATTAACATCTAGAGTTTTGATCTCTTCAATCCCACTTTTATCAAATTTAGCATCAAGATCTAAAAACTCGAATTTTTGGAACGCCTTCTAGGAAAAGGTGGATCATATTCAGTCCCATCATTATCAAGATTCATATTGCAAAACAAAGATTTAATAGGGGACACATCAATAACTTTTAAATCTTTATCTTTATTATCATGGTCTTCCGGCTTAGCGGCCATCTTATTAACTAAGGTAGCCTGCTTATCCGAAACTTCAGCTATTAACTTCTCAAGACAAGCAATTTGGGATCTCAAACCATTAAATTCTTTAGACATATCATCGAGCTCTTTATTCATATAACATATGGACATATTTTTCGATTTCGGCTTTCGCTTGAGGACAGGCGAGGTCTAAGCTTGGGGGAGTTGATACGTCCATTTTGCATCATGCTTTTATATTGATATTTATTGCATTATGGGATGTTGTTACACATTATATCACAATAATTATGCCTTTTCTCTCTTATTTTATAAGGTTTACATGAAGAAGGAGAATGCCGGCGGCTGGAATTCTGGACTTAAAAAGGAGCAAATATTAGAGACCTATTCTGCAGAACTCCAAAAGTCATGAAACTTCATGGAGCATGTTTTTGGAATATATAAAAAATATTGGATGAAGAAAATACCAGAGGGGGCCACCAGCCAGCCACAAGGGTGGAGGGCGCGCTCTACCCCCTGGGCGCGCCCCTGTCCTTGTGGGCCCCCTGGCAGGCCTTGCTACCTCTTGAGCACTTGCGTTGGTTTTCCCTTGAAGAGGAAAGGGTGGTGCAACAAAGTAGCATAAGTATTTCCCTCAGTTTTTCAGAACCAATGTATTAATCCAGTAGGAGGCTACGTGCGAGTCCCTCGCACCTGCACAAAACAAATAAATCCTCGCAACCAACATGATAAGGGGTTGTCAATCCCTACACGGTCACTTACGAGAGTGAGATCTGATAGATACGATAAGATAATATTTTTGGTATTTTTATGATAAAGATGCAAAGTAAAATAAAAGCAAAGAAAATAACTAAGTATTGCAAGATTAATATGATGAAGATAGACCGGGGGGCATAGGTTTCACTAGTGGCTTCTCTCAAGAGCATAAGTATTTTACGGTGGGTGAACAAATTACTGTTGAGCAATTGACAGAATTGAGCATAGTTATGAGAATATCTAGGTATGATCATGTATATAGGCATCACGTCCGAGACAAGTAGACCGACTCCTGCCTGCATCTACTACTATTACTCCACACATCGACCGCTATCCAGCATGCATCTAGAGTATTAAGTTCAAGAGTACAGAGTAACGCTTTAAGCAAGATGACATGATGTAGAGGGATAAACTCATGCAATATGATGAAAACCCCATCTTGCTATCCTCGATGGCAACAATACAATACGTGCCTTGCTGCCCCTACTGTCACTGGGAAAGGACACCGCAAGATTGAACCCAAAGCTAAGCACTTCTCCCATTGCAAGAAAGATCAATCTAGTAGGCCAAACCATACTGATAATTCAAAGAGACTTGCAAAGATAACCAATCATACATAAAAGAATTCAGAGAAGATTCAAATATTGTTCATAGATAAACTTGATCATAAAACCACAATTCATCGGTCTCAACGAACACACCGCAAAAGAAGATTACATCGAATAGATCTCCACAAGAGAGGGGGAGAACTTTGTATTGAGATCCAAAAAGAGAGAAGAAGCCATCTAGCTAATAACTATGGACCCGAAGGTCTGAGGTAAACTACTCACACTTCATCGGAGAGACTATGGTGTTGATTTAGAAGCCCTCCGTGATTGATTCCCCCTTCGGCAGAGCTCCGGAACAGGCCCCAAGATGGGATCTCGTGGATACAGAAAGTTGCGGCGGTGGAATTAGGGTTTTGGCTCCGTATCTGATCGTTTGGGGGTACGTAGGTATATATAGGAGTAAGAAGTACGTCGGTGGAGTAGCAGGGGGCCCACGAGGGTGGAGGGAATGCTTGGGGGGGTAGGCGTGCCCCCTACCTCGTGGCCTCCCTGTTGGTTGCTTGACGTAGGGTCCAAGTCTTCTTGATCTTGTTCGTTCCAAAAATCATGTTCCCGAAGGTTTCATTCCGTTTGGACTCCGTTTGATATTCCTTTTCTTCAAAACCCTAAAATAGGCAAAAAAAACAACAATTCTGGGTTGGGCCTCCGGTTAATAGGTTAGTCCCAAATATAAAAGTGGATAATAAAGCCCAATAATGTCCAAAACAGAAGATAATATAGCATGGAGCAATCAAAAATTATAGATACGTTGGAGACATATTAGGCCTCTGATGCCCATCTTCTGCTATATGGTGTGTTTTGACCTGGAAAAATAGGAAGGAAGCTTTCGGGATGAAGCGCCGCCGTCTCGAGGTGGAACCTGGGCAGAACCAATCTAGGGCTCCAACGGAGCTGTTCTACCAGGGAAACATCCCTCCAAGAGGGGCAAATCGAAGCCATCGTCATCACCAACGATCCTCTCATCGAGAGGGGGTCAATCTCCATCAACATCTTCACCAACACCATCTCCTCTCAACCCCTAGTTCATCTCTTGTATTCTATCTTGGTCCCAAAACCTCAGATTGGTACCTCTGGGTTGCTAGTAGTGTTGATTACTCCTTGTAGTGGATGCTAGTTGGTTTATCCGGTGGAAGATTATATTTTCATATCCTTAATGATAATTAATACTCCTCTGATCTTGATTATGAATATGCTTTGTGTGTAGTTACGTTTGTTCCTGAGGACATGGGAGAAGTCTTGTTATAAGTAATCATGTGAATTTGGTATTCGTTAGTTATTTTGATGAGATGTATGAACGTCGACTACATGAAACTTCACCATTATTTGGGCCTAGGGGAAGGCATTGGGAAGTAATAAGTAGATGATGGGTTGCTAGAGTGACAGAAGCTTAAACCCTAGTTGATGCGTTGCTTCGTAAGGGGCTGATCTGGATCCATATGTTTCATGCTATGGTTAGGTTTACCTTAATTCTTATTTCATAGTTGCGGATGCTTGCGAGAGGGGTTAATCATAAGTGGGAGGCTTGTCCAAGGAAGGGAAACACCCAAGCACCGGTCCACCCACATATCAAATTATCAAAGTAATGAATGTGAATCATACGAGCATGATGAAAACTAACTTGACAACAATTCCCATGTGTCCTCGGGAGCGCTTTTCTTTATATAAGAGTTCGTCCAGGCTTGTCCTTTGCTACAAAAAGGATTGAGCCACCTTGCTGCAGTGTGTTTACTTTTGTTACTTGTTACCCGTTACGATTTATCTTATCACAAAACTATCGGTTATCGATAATTTCAGTGCCTACAGAGAATAGCTTGCTGAAAACCGCTTGTCATTTCCTTCTGCTCCTCATTGGGTTCGACACTCTTACTTATCAAAAGGACTACGATAGATCCCCTATACTTGTGGGTCATCACAGACCCACCTTTATGTTTGTAGATCTAGAGGAAGAGGAAGAGGAGGGTGAAGAGCCAGCTGCTAATCCACCACCTCCCAAGCAGAGGAAGTCAATGCTTGATGCTATGTCCAAGAGGGAAACCCCTCCTGCCTCAAAGGCCAAGACTGCAGTTGATGCCAAAGCAAAGAGCAAGACCACTGCCACCATAGGTGCTTCTCAGAAGAACAAGGCCCCGATGCCTAAGAGAGAAGATGAAGACGATGAAGCCATATTGCTCAACAAGCTGAGGACTTTTCTGCCAACACATGATGCTTCACATCCAGTAGTAGAAGATATGAAGAAGAGAAAGGACAAGGGGTTGAGGAAGTGGAGATCCAACGATCCATATGCTTCTAGGAGGAGGGCTGACGTGGACTACAGATTCCACACCAAGGACCAACAAGACTTCTATGAGACTGTTCTCTTTGACAAGAGCCCGGCGATTAGTGATATGAGATGGGTTGATTGGGAATATATTGATGAATATCTTGAAAATTTTCCCAATGTGTATGAGAACTTCAAGACACCTGAGATTGATGAGTTCATTGGAAGAAAGTTGACTACATGGAATGACAAGCTCGTCATGCAATTTTACTCCATCACACACTTCTATCAAGATGGGAAGATCGCGTGGATGACTGAAGGTATCAGATGTCAGTCTGCTATAGCTGACTAGGATGCTTTGATTGATGCTCCCGAGAATGGTGAGAACTATCTGGATGTTTATGGCAAGCCCAAGATGGATCACAGCTCCATGGCCAACATGTGCATTGCTATCCCTAAGGACTATGCTTTGACACATAAGTTGGGATGAGTCTACCACCTCCTGCCAGAGCTAGCTACCATTAACACCATCTTGAGGCACACTCTCATGCCCAATTCTGGAGCTGACAAGATGATTCTCTCTACTCCATCAACACACACCAAAACTGCAAGTCAGAGGACTTCATCACCAGAAGCCGGAAATCGAGCCCAAAGCGACGGTTAGCTCTATATTTTTTCAAACTTTTTGGTAACTTGTTGCCAAAGGGGGAGAGTAAATATAGATCATAGGGATTTGAGAGAGAGTGTCTTTCACTTTTGCTTGTTTGTTTTTCGTTTGTTTCGTTCTTGTGCTACTCCAATTACTTTGTTGGTGCTTGTGTGTGAGACAATGATATGTTCGTGATTGATCATACTGTACTTTATTGATATGCATGCTACCTAACCATCTCTTGTGATTATTACTATGATCATTCACTTGCCTGTTTGGTGATGAGTGCTTAATGTATTTCATTCATATCATTTTGTGCGCTCCACCAAGATGTATGTGACATGGAAGAGTTACCCATGATCTTAATCGATTGTGCATTTGCATTCAAACACAAATAATGCACAAATTTAGGGGAGCTCTTTCTTATCACATACTTCTCAAAGAGACGATATTATTCATTGATTATATCCAATGTTGAAGCTTTGATCTATACGTTGTCGTCAATTACCAAAAAGGGGGAGATTGAAAGTGCAACTAATCCCCTACTGCTTTTGGTAATTAATAACAACATATATGTCATTGAACTAATGCCTATTCAAAGATAATTTCAAGGAAGTTCAATGTAGGCATGGCAAGGTCATGTGATTGTGTACCCCTCAAAATGCAAAGGACATACACTAGCAAAAGCTCCAAGACTCTACATTTTTGGTTAAGTGATCAAAGATCACATTGAGTCCATAGTAAAGCCAATACTATTAAAAGGGGGCGAGGTTTTGATCATGAGTAATTTGCTCAAGTGCTTGAAGATATTTCTCCAAAAACCCTCAAATACATTATCACAATCCAATTTGTCCAAAACCCTAAAGACATTCTCAGTCCCACCGAAACATACACATCTGGACCCATCGTGATACACAAGACAGAGCCACAGCCTAAATCCTAGAAACTCGGTCCCACCGAGATGGCACTCGGTCCCACCGAAGTGCACTAGCAAAATTTATGTACCCAGTCATGTTCATTTCAGGATTACTGAGTGAAACCGATCGGAATTACCGAAACGATGCAAGTGCATAGTTCATCACATATAAGAGCCACTGAGTGGATTCATCTGGTCTCACCGAAACATCTAACGTTTGAATCTTTTACGCTGGTTGGTCTCACCGAGTTTTCCACCCGGTGTCACTGAGTTGTGAATAAAGTTTGCAACGGCTAGATCTTTGGTGATGGCTCTAAATACTTCACCCATACTACTGCTACTTCTTGAGCTTGCGTGTTTTTCCCTTGAAGAGGAAAGAGTGATGCATCAAAGTAGGGATAAGTACTTCCCTCAGTTAAGAACCAAGGTATCAATCCAGTAGGAGGAACACACAAGTCTCCAATGATAGCACCTACACAAACAAACAAATACTTGCACCCAACATGACAAAAGGGGTTGTCAATCCCTTCAGGTTACTTGCAACAATGAGATCTAATGGAGATAGGTATAAAAGTGTTGGGAATCGTTGCATGGAAAACAAAAAAAAAATATGCACATGCAATGATCTACCCATGGAGATGCATAGCAACGAGGGGGATATTGTGTCCACATACCCTCGTAGACCATAAGCGGAAGCGTTTCTCAACATGGTTGATGTAGTCGAACTTCTTCGCACTTCAACCGATCAAGTACCGAACGCAAGGCACCTCCGCGTTCTGCACACGTTCAGCTCGGTGACGTGCCTCGCCTTCTTGATCCAGAAAGACGTCGAGATAGTAGATGAGTTCCGCCATGACGACGGCATGGTGAAGGTGGTGGTGAAGTGATCCTTGCAGGGCTTCGCCTATGCACTACGAAAATATGACCGGGGGAGTAAACGGTGGATGGGGCCACCGCACACGGCTAAGACAATGTTGTGTGTCATTGTGTGGTGCCACCTACGCATGTATATATAGGTGGGAGGGGAGGAGGCAGCCCCTAGGGCCCCCCAAGAGACCTGGAGGCAGCCCTAGGGATGCTGCCTTGCCCTGCGCCCCCCTTTCCTTGTAAGAAGAAGGGGAGGGAAAGAGGGGGCGAGAGAGGGAAGGAAGGGGCAGTGCTACTCCAAATTTTCCTTTCCCTCCCCTCTTTCCTTCTCCTCCTCATAGGGACGGCTTGTATAGGGGCGCACCAGCCCCTTGTGGGCTGGTGTGTTCCCTCTCTCGGCCCATATCTTTGTGGGGGGTGCCCGAAACTCCTTTCCGGTGACCCGATAAGTACTAGGTACCCTCCGAAACACTTTCGGTGTCCGAATACCATCGTCCTATATATCAATCTTTACCTCTCGGACATTTCGAGACTCCTCGTCATGTCCATGATCTCATCCAGGACTCCAAACAACATTCGGTCACCAAATCACATAACTCATATAATATTATATCGCCAACGAACGTTAAGCGTGCGGACCCTACGGTTTCGAGAACTATGTAGACATGACCGAGACACCTCTCTGGTCAATAACCAATAGCGTAACTTGGATGCTCATATTTTCTCCTACATATTCTATGAAGATCTTTATCGGTCGAACCGCCATGACAACATACATAATTCCCTTTGTCTATCGGTATGTTACTTGCCCGAGATTCGATCGTCGATATCTTCATACCTAGTTCAATCTCGTTACCGGCAAGTCCGTTTACTCGTTCCATAATACATCACCTCGTGACCAACTCCTTAATCATTTGCTTGCAAGCTTATGATGTGTATTACCGAGAGGGCCCAGAGATACCTCTCCGATGCTCAGAGCGACAAATCCTAATCTCGATCTATGCCAACTCAACAAACACCTTCGGAGATACCTATAGAGCATCTTTATAATCACCCAGTTACTTTGTGATGTTTGATAGCACATAAGGCATTCCTTAGGTATCCGGGAGTTGCATAATCTCATAGTCTAAGGAATATGTATTTGACATGAAGAAAGCAATAGAAATAAAACTGAACAATCATTATGCTAAGATAACGGATGGGTCTTGTCCATCACATCATTCTCCTAATGATGTGATCCTGTTATCAAATGACAACTCATGTAAATGGTTAGGAAACCTTAACCATCTTTGATCAACAAGCTAGTCTAGTAGAGGCTCACTAGGCACACAATGTTTGTTTATGTATTCACACATGTATTAAGGTTCCCGATCAATACAATTCTAGCATGAATAATAAACCTTTATCATGAATAAGGAAATATAAAATAACAACTTTATTATTGCCGCTAGGGCATATTTCCTTCAAAAAGCTAAATAAAAGTGCAAAATAAAGTAAAGGTAAATAAATTGCAGCAAGGTATTTTTGGTTTTTTTGGTTTCATAGATCTAAAAATAATATGATAAAAATAGACCCGGAGGCCATAGTTTTCACTAGAGTCTTCTCTCTTGATAGAACGCATACGGTGGGTAAACAAATTACTGTTGAACAATTGATAGGAAAGCGCATAGTTATGACGATATCTAAGTCAATGATCATGAATATAGGCATCACATCCATGACAAGTAAACCGACTCCTTCCTGCATCTACTACTATTACTCCACACATCGACCGCTATCCAGCATACATCTAGTGTATTAAGTTAACAAGAACGGAGTAACGCCTTAAGCAAGATGACATGATGTACAGGGATAGATCCAACCACTATGAAATAAACCCCATCCTTTTATCCTTAATGGCAACAATACAAATACATGCATCACTACCCCTTCTGCCACTATGTGAGGACACTACAAGATTGAACCCAAAACAAAGCACCTCTCCCATCGCAAGAAAAATCAATCTAGTTGGCCAAACCAAATCAATAGATCAGAGAGAATTACAAAGCTATCTTAATCATATATAAAAGAGTTCTTGGAAGACTCAAATAATATTCATGGATAATCTAATCATAAATCCACAATTCATCAGATCTCAAGAAACGCACCGCAAAAGAAGATTACATCGCATAGATCTCCAAGAATATCGAGGAGAACATTATATTGAAGATCAAAGAGAGAGAGACGAAGCCATCTAGCTACTAGCTATGGACCCATAGGTCTATGGTAAACTACTCATACATCATCGAAAGGGCAGCAAGGTTGATGTAGAATCCCTCCATGATCGAATCCCCCTCCGGGAGAGTACCGGAAAAGTCCCCAAGATGAGATCTCACGAGGACAGAAGCTTGCGGTGGCGGAAAAGTTCTTTTGGTGTGCCCTCTGGTATACGGGGAATGTTTAGGTATTTATGGAGCTAAGATTAGGGTTAGAGGAGCCACCGGGGGACACAAGCTCATAGGGCGCCCCCTAGGGCATGCCTAGTGAGCTTCTGGCTCACCCGTGGACCTTGTGGCCTCCTCCCAAAACTTCCTAGGTGTCTTCTGGCCCAAGAAAATCGTCAAAAGGTTTTGTTCCATTTGGACACCGTTTGGTACTGATTTTCTGTAAAAGACAAAAACAAGGAAAATAACAACTGGCACTAGGCACTAGGTTAATAGGTTAGTCCCAAAGAATGATATAAAATAGCATAATAATGCATATAAAACATCAAAGATGGATAAAATAATAGCATGGAACAATAAAATATTATAGATACGTTGGAGACGTATCAACTACCTAATCTCAGAGAGAGCAACCAGGACGAAACTACACCTCCCATATCCATTTTCTGAGAGAGAACCACCTACACTTGTGTTCAGATCAAGGCACTCCACCCTAATTATTTGATCCTTGATTTCTAGCCCCCTCAAGTTGCTTTCCACTCCAATCCTTCTCCCATCACCATGCCAAATCTGTGAGTGTGATTGAGTGTTGAGAAGACTATCTTCTGAAGCACAAAAGCAAGGAGTTCATCAACAACAACATCTATTAACTCTTGGAGAGTGGTGTCTCCTAGATTGGTTAGGTGTCACTTGGGAGCCTCCAAGCTTGTGGAGTTGAACCAAGGAGTTTGTACGGGCAAGGAGGTCGCCTAGTTCGGAAAGATCTACCCCGAGTGAGGCTAGTCATTCGTGGGCATAAGCCATGATGGAATAGACAAGGTTTCTTTTTCGTGGACCCTTTGTGGGTGGAGCCCTTCGTGGACTCGCACAACCAATAACCTCCCTGGGTTTAAGTCTCCATCAACGTGGATGTATGATAGCACCACCTATCGGAACCATGCAAAAAATCGTCGTGTCTTCATTGTGTTTGATATCTCCGATCCTCTCCTTTATGTTCATATGCAAAGTCTTTACTTTCTACTACCTACAATATAGACTTGCATGTGTAGGGTGTTGATTGACTTGTGATTGTTGCTAAAACTTGCCTACAACTAAAATTGGGAAAATGTTGGGTTTTTATTTGGTCATGTAGTCTAATCACCCCCACTAGACCTACTTATGATCCTACAGCGCTCCAAGCCCATCCTAAGTGACCCTTGGGGGGCTCCCGAAGGAGTACTCCTCAATTAGTTGCTCTTGGTGCTCGATGGTTTATTATGTCCTCTTTATGACAGCCCATCCCTAAAAAACGCGATGGCAGCCCAAGTGCCTAATTGTGTTCTGAGAGAAGCGCCCTATTCCCTGCGAACCGGGGGCTCCCCTATCTCTCTCCTTCAGCGAGTCTAGCTTCTGACTCATTGAAGGGGCGGGCGAGTTGGACCAGCCCACGCAACGGGAGGCCACAACCTCTTTTTCCTGTTTTTTCTTGTTTTCTGATTTGTTTTTTGCTTTATTCTTGTACTTTTTTATACTTTAAAATATTATATATATATATAGGGTCGCGCTATTCGTCACCCTGGGTGAGGCATAGTTATTCTTCACCCCCTCTATTTTACCATCAATGCATCGTAAATTTACGTTCCGTAAGTTTTGTCTTATTTCCGACGCAAAAAGGGACTGTAAGAAAATATATAATCGCCGTAAAAAATATCTTATGTTATGTAAAATTACAAACATAAAAACATAGTCTAAAATATACATAAACTACAAATTTTCTTGTCTTATGACCTATATTTTTATTTTCTTATGTCAAATTTTACGTAGTGAATCAATAGGAATGTAACTATTTGAATTCGAAATGTAATTTAATTATGAAATGATCATAAGATATACAAAAAACATTTGAAAAAGGTTGACCAAGTATTTTAAAAATGTTGAACAAGTATTTGAAAAAGTGTTGACCATGTATATAAATTTTTTAATCAAGCATTTGAAATAAATGTTGAACGTTTATTTGAAAAATGTTGAACAAGTATTTGAAAAATGTTAAACAAGTATTTAGAAAATGTTGATCATGTATATAAAAATATTAATCAAGCATTTGAAAATTTGTTGAACAAAAATTTAAAAAATGTTGAACAAATATTTTAAACAATGTAGATCATGTATATAAAATTGTTAATCACACATTTGAAAAAGAATGTTGAACAAGCATTTGAAAAATGTTAATCAAGCAATTAAAAAATGTTAAATGTGTATTTTTTTACCATGTATTAAGAAAATGACGATTTTTTATCTTGTATATGAAAATGTTAATGAAGCATTTGAAAAAGTGTTGAACAAGTGTTTGAAAAATGTTAATCAAGCCTTTGGAAAATGTTAAAATGTATATAAGAAATGTTGACCATGTATTCAAAACATGTTAATTTTTTTATTTGAAAACTGTTAATCAAGCATTTAAAACATTATTAAAAATGTTGATCATGTATCCAGAAAATATTTATTAAACATTTCAATAAATGCTAAAATTTTGTTATAGAAAAAATGTTGACCATAGATTTAAAAATATTAAATGTGTATTGGATAAATGTTAAACGTGTATTAGAAAAATATTGTGACATACAAAAAATGTCAAATGAAAATGAAAGGACCAATGAGAACCAAAAAACTTTAAACTAAAAAAGAAAGTAAGTAATTCAAAAGAAACAATATTTAAAAAGAAAAAAATGCAAAAAGAAAGAAAAAACAGAGAAGAATGAAAAAGAATTAAAGATCGGAAAAGAAAAACAGGAAAAAAAACTGGCTCCGGTCGCGTAGACCACATTGCTATAGCTACCCACCAATGAGAAGTAGGTGAAGTGGCTACCAGCC
>NC_041390.1:472048073-472052262 GCF_002162155.2 Triticum dicoccoides
CCAAGTATTGTAGATGCTTCAGTGAGGGTTCTCTACCATCTCGCTGAAATATAGTTGGTGCGGCGAACCGGGAAGGGGAAAGTATCCAGTGCTTCCAGCCTTGGGGTACTTCCAGCCTTGGGGTACTTCCAGTGCTCCAATGTCAAAAAATACTTTTAAATGTTTCAAAAAAATCTGGAAAAAATGAGAATGTTTACAAAGAATGTCACTACATCCTCGAAAAAATTTAGGTCCAAAATCGAAATGTACATTGAGAAACAAAAAAGAGAAATACATATTTGAATAGTGTCAATCTTGCTTTTGTCTAGGGCAGTATTAGGCGCCGGTGCGCCGGCCCAATTGTTGGGCCGGTCGCACCATAGCCGCCCGATGCAGCGAAGCACAGCCATCTGATCTGCCTTCCGCATCCTCTCCTTCCCCCGTCTCTCGCATTCCACTTCTTTCCACGTCCTGTCAGCGCCCGTAGTATCCACCCCAACGATCCCGCGCCGGCTCGCCGCCACTTGCTTGCCACCGCTTCCTTCCACTTCTTTCCCAGGCTAGCCGCTGCTTGCCATCCTCGCCAGGCAGCCATGGTTCCAGCATAAAAACACTGATCCAACCTCGCAGCTCGCCGTAGTAGCAGTTCCAGAACACAGAGACACGGGTTGCAGCACCTCCTGACAAGAGTCCCAGCTCACCGGGGGTTTCCCGCTCGCCGCGGTGACCGTCGTGCTCGCCATGGTCACCTCTCGCTCGCCGTGGTCACCGGTTCCAGCAAAAATAGTTCACGGTTGCAACTCCCACACACTATGGTTGTGGCTTTTTCGCAGGTTGAAGCTTTTCCTCCCATGCCGCTTGAAGCTTTTTCCGCCGTCGCTTGAAGCTTTTGCACCACCAAGTTGAAGCTTTTTCATGGTTGAAGTTTTCTTCCACTGTTTGAAACTTTTCCCTCATGCCTGTTGAAGCATTTTCCACCACAGGATGAAGCTTTTCCTATGCTGGTTGAAGCATTTCCCACTTACCGTGAAATCATCGACGACCGTCACCGTCGATTGCAGCACCAGTTTCTTGTTTAGCTACAACCGGCAAATAAAAAGCTGGAACCAGCATATAGTTTTGGTGCATCGGCTGGAGTGTTTTCTGTGGCGACGCTGGCGGCCGCCTCATTTGTTGCATCCGACAAGACAAAAAGCTTCTACCGGCGAGCTTTTTTGCTACCACAACGACTGACGGAAGTAGTGACCAGGAGATGGATTTGCATCAAACGATCTGTTTTTCAGCGCAAAACCAAAAGCCGATGGTAGCAAATGTGGGCGTCGGTTCCAGCAAAAACCAAAAGCGATGGTAGCATTTCGGTTGCAGCAAAAAAATGCATCGCCGCCGTCGGCCAACACCGGAGTGCATGCATGTAGCAAAAAAGTCACTGGTGGTAGCAAAAACAGAGGCTACGGTTGTAGCAAAAATGTCGATGTTCTAGCAGGACGAACTCTGGTGATAGCATTTTTGGGGGTGGTTCCAGCAAAACTCCCCGCCGGTTCCAGCAAACTTGGTCGCCGGTTGCAACTTCCTGTGAGCCCCTATCGCAGCTCCAGGTTGTGGCTTGCTCCATCGCAGGACGCGGCCGCTGCTCTCCGGTGGTGCGCCGGCATCTTCTGGTTGAAGCTTTTGTCGTCGTTGGTTGTAGCTTTTGGGTCGCCGATTGCAGCATCGATGGAGGAGCAAAAACTTTTGGGTTTTGTTTGGGAGAGGAGATGCTTGCAACGGCAGATAGGTGGCGTTCGTGAAAGCAGCAGGGGGTCGTGCCGCTGACGCCGGCGAGCTCGTACTGCAGGAGATGGGATGAGATCAGACAGAAGCGGAAGGAAGAAGGAGAGAAAAAGAAAAAAAAATAGAGAAAGAAAACATTTGGGTCCACCAAGCATGCGTTGCCAGCCTGTCTCGCGCGTGAAAATAGAAAGCCAGCAGGAGCGAACCGGCGGAGCGCTTCGGCCGGCGCTACCTTTTGTCTATTCTTTACACTATTCATGCTAAATTTCACATTTTTGTTTCTCAATGTGTGATTCGAGTTTGGACCTGAAATTTTTAGGGTTTGTACTCACATTGATTGTGAACATTCATAATTTTTTGCGAATTTTTTAAAACATTAAAAAAATATTTACTAACATTTGAAGTACGGGAGTACCCTAAGGCTGGGAGGGAGCACCGGATACTTGAACCCCGCTGTGCCTGGAGGGGACACACGTGAACCCCGCTGTGCCTGTGCAGCGAGAGCAGATCTCCGGCCACATGGCCCGCAAGACCGAGTGGACGTCGCACGGTCACCTGCGCAGGCGCGGCCGCGCGGGGAACGTAGTCACGGGCGCGTAGAAGAAAGAAGCACCGTGCCGGCTCGGTCGGACATTCGGACTGCGCCTCTGAGCTTCTGCGCCATGGACGGTGGAGCCACTGCCACGAACGTAGCAGGCAAACTATTCCGGCATCCGCGTTCACGCGGAGCCAGGCACCCGGCCGGCCGGCCGGCCCACGGGCGGTCACGAGCGCGCTGCCGCTGCTGGCCCTGGCTAGCGCCCTACCGTCCGAGAGCCGGAAACCGGTGTGATGTTGAGGTCGAACGGTGTCACGACGCAACGGCCGGGCGGTGCAGCTGGGACCAGGGCTGCGCCGGCCACCACGTACGTCTTGCCTGACCGAGCAAAATGTTAGCTGCTGCTGGTGGCGTGGGGTCACCTCAATTTTGTCGCGAGCTCGCCGTCTTGGGGAGGTCACGTGAATGCTTCTAGAGAGTTCCCCGCCCAACGTTGACACGTGTCGTAGGTATATGTGAGCTTTTTTTTACCTAGCAAAAGAAAAAACATCTACGTTTCTACGTAGTATAAACGCATCTTAAAAGTGTTTGTGTTAGGATGTCATTTGACCATAAAAATGAAAATTTATACGCTCCTGACACATCCGAGCATCTTGTATGCCTACACTATTCATGGACAGGAGTAAATGAACCTGGGTATCGAATCGCCGCTCTCTGAAGATATGGATGCTCATAATATATTTGATTTGTCCTCTATTGTACAATCTTTAGTTGCTTGGCCCATTGAAATTTTTTAATAACTCCAAGACCCTTGGATGTAAAAAGGTGTCGACTGGGATTGTTTTTGCATGAAAATTAAGCAACTCGACTCACTATTGATTATATTTCTTGTGGTGGAATATTTGAATCCAGATTCAAGTTTTAGATTTGGCACGAGTGCTTAGATTTCTTGCATTTACTCTAATTTTTTGTGTTATTTTTTTTCAGTGGGAGACGACGTGCCCTTATGGACACGTGGTGACCGTCAATCTCAAGATTTGTCGCCCTAGCCTCTCGGAGAAGTTTATAGAGGTACTCTGTGTGCATGGTCCATCGGGGTGAGTGCAAGTTCGCCTATGTGCTTTTGTTGGTCAAAAGACACGATGACATTTTTATGGGCCGAAATACAACTCAAGACCGCATAATTTGTTCTTTCTTTTGCTACGTGCCACTGAATTGAAACAAGTTTTGTGGACAATTTATTTGGTGTCATGTTCTAAAAGAGACCTCTTTTGGTGACACATTGTAGCATCCATGCCATCTTTGATCATGTGTTGTAGTGTATGTTGATGGATCACTATTTTTTAGGCGTTCGCAGTTGGGGTACTCTTCAAACCGAAACAATAGTGTAATTGGACTGTAGGTGTTGATCGTAGGAATGTGCCGGCGCGATTTTTTTAGCGACATAATATGAGATGCACATATAATGGGTTGTAAATGTGAGAACTGAGAATGTGCTCACTGTACCAGGAGTCTGAGATTCGCATTAATTTGAGCATGATGCCCCTATGTATTTCATTCGATTTTCAAAATAGTATATGGGCCGGAGAATCCCACATTAGCTTGGGGGGTGGGGGTGGGGGGTATATGAGTTTGCATACTTAAGAAGTTGTCAAGTTTGAACAAATAGTCGGCAAAATCTTTACCTACTAATAAAGCAGCTATCCCTTCTGGTCGTCCGTTATTAGTACTTTTGCATAAAAGCCCTTAAAGTTTATATGAATCAACCCGCAGTCCAAGATCAACCCAAACAGTTACGAGCGATAGAAAAAAAAACACTCCCAATCGCATCTCCACCTCCAGCGCTCCGCCACCCCCCGCCGCGAGCCGCCGGCCGCAGCCCCGCCGCCGCCCGCCGCCACC
>NC_041390.1:472055157-472055422 GCF_002162155.2 Triticum dicoccoides
CTTGGAGGCGGTCGGAGACGGCGGGATGGCGGGGAGGCGAGCGGCGTGTGGCGGTGGGGCGCCGGCGGACTTGGTGCCCCGATCCAGAATCGGGATGGGGGAAAGCGGAGCGAGGGGAGGTGAGCCGGAGAGGCGGCGAGGCGAAGGCGCTCCGGGTGGTGCGGCCTCGTGCGGCGGCGGTGGCCTCAGGGGAGCGGCGGCGCGTCGGTGGCCTCAGGGGAGCGGCGGCGCGTCGGTGGCCTCCCCCCGATCCCGATCCAGATCG
>NC_041390.1:472055618-472063799 GCF_002162155.2 Triticum dicoccoides
GGGAGAGGGGAGCGAACGTGGGGGAGGGGGCGAGGGAGAGTGGGGGTCGTGGGTAGGGTTTCGGGGGTGGGGGGGGGATGGATAAGGAGGCCCGGCTGGGCCGGTGTTCGACTGGGCCGGCCTGCTGGGCCGGAGCCCAGTGGGGGGGGGGCTCCTTTTTCCCTTTTCCCTTTTTTTTTGTCTTTTCTTTTAACTTTTTATTATTTTCCTTTTTTTCCTTTTTGTTACTATTTATGTTAGTTTTATAAATTATAAAATTAGTTCCTAAAATTGTATTACTACTTATTCTAATGCCACAATAACTTGGGC
Source organism: Triticum dicoccoides (assembly GCF_002162155.2). Lineage (NCBI taxonomy): Eukaryota > Viridiplantae > Streptophyta > Magnoliopsida > Poales > Poaceae > Triticum > Triticum dicoccoides. Next base: position 472,055,928 of record NC_041390.1, read on the forward strand.
GCCCAAACAATTTAGTTTAACATTTTATATATTATAAACGAATTTAATTACTGGTTTTAGCTACTGTTTATTTACTTTAGAGCATTTAGCTATTTTATAAAAGTGTGGTTTCTCCACCATAATTACCTATGCAATATTTGGTTCACTCCGAACATTTTATTTTTAATATTTGAAAACTTTTATTGTTTGCTTGATTTTGAATTTGAATTTGAATTGATCTCGAACTAACTCGAGATTAGCAACTATAAACGAGGTGACGTGGCACCATTAGCAGAGGATCACTGTAGCTTAATTACCCGGGCGTCACAATTCTCCTCCACTACAAGAAATCTCGTCCCGAGATTTAAGCGGTGGAGTAAGGGGCGAAGGTGTTGGTAGCGAAAAACCTAACGAGTCTTCTCGGTCTTGGCTTCCCTTTCGAAGAGGTTGACCCCTTTCGTTGATGTCTTCATTTCACTGCTTCAAGTCACCATGATCAATTTGTCATCCTTTCTTCGGGATCTCCATCGTACTTACGAATAGGTAAGGGGCAGCTCTACAACGATAGGATGTTACAAGGGAAAATCTTCTAGGGGTTTCCCAAGTATGAACATATGAGTATCTCTCGAGTTGAACAAATGAAACACATCGAGAGCAAAGTAAGACGGTGCAATAAGAAGTTTCAAGCGGATAGGCAATCGTTCATTGCCTGAAACAGAGTGTGAATGGGGTTCAGAGCAACAGGAATAAGTATTGTGTCCGATGCCAGAATTAATGATCTCATCGGAAAGGTGGCTCATGAATTACTTACGAGTCCACGCGGGAGGAATAACTTTGGAACTGGGGTGTGCAGGAGAGTCAGGTTTCGATCCTGTGGAACTGTGGGTTATGGGCCCACCATGTGGTTGAAAGTAGGAAGGGGGCCGACATCTTGCACGGTCATGATAGTAAGGCGTGTCAGAGGGTAGCCTGTCAGTTATGTCGGCAACAACCTCGATACCAAGGGCGAGGGACGAAGAGAACCATTTTCCTGCTCGTTGAACGAGGCGGGCCAATAGGCAAAGTTCCCGTCCGTCGGTGGCTACCGAAATGTCATCCACAGTAGGAACAGGGTCTTACTGGCACGGTTGTACACTAACGTGTTTTACATAAGCAGAAGATTACTACTGCTTATATAATATAGATCACAAGAAGGGTTAAGCAAACCAAAGGAAAGGAAAGGTGATTACCAGGTTAAACAGAACAATGGAAAGGAAAATGTGTTGAAACACATATTCCAGGGGTATATCCTTCCCAAGGACAAGCAGAGCATGATATCCTTGGCAGGATATAATGTAGAAAACTCCTTAGGAAAGGGGAGAGAAATTTCATGACATTACCGATGCAACGGTGTTTGGGGTAATTGAGCAAGTAACATTTAGCATTGGGCTTCAAATGTTCTTGTTGAGAATCGGAGCACCATTGACATGCTTCGAGGTAGCATTGACATGGTCTTCAGGTGAAGATCAAACTTTGGAAACACAAAGGATCCATCAGGAATAACTGGTAGAATAAGTCTTACAATTTCCTCATGGATGAATGGATAACCTTGCTGAAAAGGAATCTATAATGATAGGTCCTCCAGCCGGGGGGGGGGGGTGCTAGGCATGACATCATGTTACCAGGTCATCAAAGGACCAACATCATAACTCTTGGAAAGTTGTCCCTACCATCATATCTGACCGAGATTCAGATCCGATTGGTTTCATGATACCTCAAGCTCACGATGCTTGAGGAGAAAAGGTGCGATACAAATTGACGAGATGACATCGAAGATTCTCGGGAGATGAACCATGGAAGCCAGTTCCGAAACAAGAGTTCATCGGTAAACCAATGAGAGGATGAGGAGGTGGCTGGTGGAATCAGCGACAATTCATCGAGATTAACAAAAGATGGATTTCCACAATTATGTGAACAAAGAGATAACATTTGTCAGATCAAATGGTATAATGATGTATGCTTGAGGAAAACATACACAATTAAACATTGGTTGAAAGGTGCACCCGAAATATGGGTTGGGTTGCACAACCAACGTCAGAATGGTGATTCAATAGTCAATAGCCTAAGAATGAACTTTCGACCATTAACTTCAAAAAAAATTTAGGGTTGCTAGAAGGAAAGAATCCAAACAACACCGTTCACTTGTTGGAATTAACACGGGGACCAAGAAATGAACGAAGATGGCAAGAAGCATTTTGATATCAAGAATTCTTAAGAGGTGGTGAAATTCCCACCACATTCTTGACAAAAAGAGATGGTAATACTTCCGAGGTAAGGAAGATCAAATGCTGGGTAGCAAGGAACTCAAGGTACAACACCAAGCATGAACAAGCTTGTGTTGGTGGGAAGGCCATAAGGTGGTCGATGATAATACAATTCATCAAGGGCAAGGATGGTATTTCTCATCATGAATTCAATTGATATCATGGATGAGCTCAGAATGTTGATGATCACGACACCTTTGTCGCGAGAGTTCATGAAGATGTAATCGATCGGCGACGACATCAAGTCAAAGTAATGATGAAGTGAGAGGTTATTGGAACCAAGGGTACGACACAAACTCGAAACCAAGCTTGTTGTTCAAGGCGAAATGATATGACGATGAGGACCGACGTAAGGTTAGTTCATCGTCAAAAATTGTGCTCCGAGAAGAAGGACCGAGTAGCACAGTTAAAATCATCACGACAATGATATAGCCAAACAGGCTAGGAATGGCGTGATCGGGTACAAACTCGTACTTATAGAGGCTTACTGAAGAGTTGTTGAACCGTAGAGCGGACTCGGTTCAGTTATCGGCGTCTTTGAGTGTTCAATAACTCCGAGCCCATGAAAAATTGTAATCGGTGAGTATGTAGTACTTGATGAAGAACTCATAAGAAATTATGCAGTTCCAAGATAATCTCGAGATACCAGGTGGTAATACTCGACGACAGATCAAACTAGAAGTTGAACTGGGGTATTGCTCTATAGAAGACAAGTGCTTAAACTTGCACAGGACATGATATTTAAAGGAGAACATGGTCAGAACCACGATTGCAAAAAGGCCAGATCTCAGATATAAGATGAACTTATACCAAGGGAATAATTGATTTTAAAAGAAGCTTCGATGAGAAGATGTACATCGTGTCCATGGGCATGAACGCAAAGTTCAAGGTCGACTCCCACTTCTCCAATGCACAACCTTTCATTCACTTCTCGCACTCAATAAAGTTGTAGTTTTGAAATTTTATCTGGCAAAATACCAGAAGAGTACGACTCGTGAAAACTTTCGAGTTCTCACCCATTAAGGAAGGCATAGGTTCAACCCATCGGGGCATCTTATAATCATATACCAGAATCTTTAGAAGTAATTAACTCAAGCTCGAAGACAGAGCATGGTTAAGAAAGCAGAGGATACAATTTACCAAGGGCATTATGTATCAGAGGAAAGGCTCACAAGGTTATTGAATATGAAGGGCGTTGTCAGATAAAATCCAACAAAGGATTTGGTGGTCCACAAGGGATCTGACGTGAGCATCGGTACTCAACCAGAGGAAGAAGAATGCACGGGCATCATATTATAGAACATCGGAATGATTCGATGCTTAGATAATAAAGGAATTTCGATTTCCAAAACAAAGGATCAGAAGCAATGCTCTGAGTAGGGATGGATAAGTTGAATATACCAGAGGCACAATTGACGACAAATAGTTTGGTCGAGAACCAGCTCATGTTCAAAAATGATGTCTGAGCCGGAAGGATAATTTAGAAGGGTTGATAGATGATTGTGTGCATTCGCACACATGCTGAATCAATAGGATCAAAATGACGATGCCTAAGGATACTAACGAATATTGCCAATGGAAAGCATCCATAATGCAAGCAGACAAGTATTGCAGAGCAATAAGCTATTAAGGATTTTTGGAGGATCAAATAGTATTTCGAAGACCATTGTGAAACACATGAACAACTGGGGGATGAGCGGATACTCGATAAGTGCGAGAATTATCCATAGGGGTATTCAGGTGACAAGGAACAACAAGGCGATAAGCTCAAAGGATTATCGAGACAACGACGAGTGTTTCGAGGTATCTGGTAATAACAAGACCAACTGGGGATGAATGTAAGAATAACAACTGCAAGTAGTTATCCATAAGGGTTGACGGTGGAAGGGGAATTGCAAATGCGATGAACATAAGTTCTCGGGTTAACAACGGAGAGTATCTTCAGGGTCTTCATGTGCCGCAGACGATCATCATTAATAAGGGGCTCTCCGGGTGAAAGTGATAACGAGATCCTAATGTTAGATTTAGCAAAAATCATTTAACCCGAATAGAATAGAAATAAGAGTCCCAGAGTAAAGGTCGAGGAGTAAAAGATCCTAGTATCACCCAATGGCGACGTGGGCCCGTAAGGCTCACAGCCATGTTAGTAAAAGTTTTGTAGTGACTAGACTCGACTTCGGCCAAGGAGTGTGGAAGGGGGATTCCTACAGGCAGTCGGCTCTGATACCAACTTGTGACGCCCCCGATTCAATCGTACACTAATCATGCACGCAAATGTGTACGATCAAGATCAGGGACTCACGGGAAGATATCACAACACAACTCTACAAATAAAATAAGTCATACAAGCATCATAATACAAGCCAGGGGCCTCGAGGGCTCGAATACAAGTGCTCGATCATAGACGAGTCAGCGGAAGCAACAATATCTGAGTACAGACATAAGTTAAACAAGTGTGCCTTAAGAAGGCTAGCACAAACTGGGATACAGATCGAAAGAGGCGCAGGCCTCCTGCCTGGGATCCTCCTAACTACTCTTGGTCGTCATCAGCGGGCAGCACGTAGAAGTAGGCACCTCCGGTGTAGTAGGGGTCGTCGTCGGCGGTGGCGTCTGGCTCCAGGGCTCCAGCATCTGGTTGCGACAACCAGGTAGAAGGGAAAGGGGAAAAAGAGGGAGAAAAGCAACCGTGAGTACTCATCCAAAGTACTCGCAAGCAAGGAACTACACTACATATGCATGGGTATATGTGTAAAGGGCCATATCAGTGGACTGAACTGCAGAATGCCAGAATAAGAGGGGGGATAGCTAGTCCTATCGAAGACTACGCTTCTGGCAGCCTCCGTCTTGCAGCATGTAGAAGAGAGTAGATTGAAGTCCTCCAAGTAGCATCTCCAAGTAGCATCTCCAGTAGCATCGCATAGCATAATCCTACCCGGCGATCCTCTCCTCGTCGCCCTGTAGAAAAGTGATCACCGGGTTGTATCTGGCACTTGGAAGGGTGTGTTTTATTAAGTATCCGGTTCTAGTTGTCATAAGGTCAAGGTACAACTCCAAGTCGTCCTGTTACCGAAGATCACGGCTATTCGAATAGATTAAACTTCCCTGCAGGGGTGCACCACATAGCCCAACACGCTCGATCCCATTTGGCCGGACACACTTTCCTGGGTCATGCCCGGCCTCGGAAGATCAACACGTCGCAGCCCCACCTAGGCACAACAGAGAGGTCAGCACGCCGGTCTAAATCCTATGCGCGCAGGGGTCTGGGCCCATCGCCCATTGCACACCTGCACGTTGCGTACGCGGCCGGTGAGCAGACCTAGCAACCTCCATTACAAAGGAAGTTGCGTTAACGCAGTCCAACCCGGCGCGCGCCACTCAGTCGCTGACGTCAAGAAGGCTTCGGCTGATACCACGACGCCGGGATACCCATAACTACTCCCGCGTAGATGGTTAGTGCGTATAGGCTCGTAGTCGACTCAGATCAAATACCAAGATCTCGTTAAGCGTGTTAAGTATCCGCGAACGCCGAACAGGGCCAGGCCCACCTGTCTCCTAGGTGGTCTCAACCTGCCCTGTCGCTCCGCCACAAAGTAACAGTCGAGGGCCGTCGGGAACCCAGGCCCACCTCTACCGGGATGGAGCCACCTGTCCTTTCAGCCCCCTCGTCAGAATCACTTGCGGGTACTCCACGAGCTGACCCGACTTTAGTCACCATCTGTATAGTATGTATATATGTATAGTATATACCCGTGATCACCTCCCAAGTGATCACGGCCCGATAGTATAGCAAGGCAGACTGACAAGAATGTAGGGCCAATGATGATAAACTAGCATCCTATACTAAGCATATAGGATTGCAGGTAAGGTATCAACAGATGTAGCGACAATGGCAGGCTATGCATCAGAATAGGATTAACGAAAGCAGTAACATGCTACACTACTCTAATGCAAGCAGTATAGAGGAGAATAGGCGATATCTGGTGATCAAGGGGGGGGGGCTTGCCTGGTTGCTCTGGCAAGAGAGAGGGGTCGTCAACTCCGTAGTCGAACTGGTCAGCAGCAACGTCGGTCTCGTAGTCTACCGGAGAGAAGAGGGGGAAGAAATAATGAATACAGAGCAAACAAAGCATCACAAAATATAACAAGGCAATATGCGGTGTTCGGTGTGCCCTAACGCGGTAGTAGGTGATACCGGTGAAGGGGGGGAAAACATCCGGGAAAGTATTCCCGGTGTTTCGTGTTTTCGGGCAGAGGAGCCGGAGGGGGAAAGTTGCGGGTTCGATAGGTTAGAGGGGTGTGGCGGACGAACGGACTGCGTATCCGGAATCGTCTCGTCGTTCTGAGCAACTTTCATGTACAAAGTTTTTTCATCGGAGCTACGGTTTATTTTCTATTAATCTTAAAAGATTTAAATCATTTTCAGGATTTATTTAATTATTTATCTCAACATTATCCAGAATAGTGCATGCTGACGTCATCATGACGTCAGCATGACGTCAGCAGTCAACAGGGAGTTGACTGGGTCAATCTGACATGTGGGTCCCGCATGTCATACACTGTTTTAGTTAACTAACAGTTAATTAGGTTAATTAGTGATTAGGTTAACCTAATTATAATTAATTAACTTAATTAATTACTTACTTAATTAACATTTTAATTATTTTAATTATTATTTATTTATTTATTTAATATTTTTTTTAAACTGTTCTGGGGGCGGGCCCCGCCTGTCATTGGCCCTAGGGGCATAACGGGCGAACGGGCACGGGCGTGGGTACCCGTCGAGGCTAACCCGGGTGCGGGCGAAGGGATGCCCGCACACCAGGCCACCAAGGGAGGGGAGCGCCGGCCACGATGGGCCGGAGCAGGGCAGCGCGGCAACGGCCGCCGGCGGCCGGAGGCAGGCACGGTGAGTGGCTGCCGGCGGTGAGCGTGGGGAGGGGAGAAGAGGCGCGGCAGGGCGCGGGGCTGGGTGCCCACGGGAGTAGAGCTTCAGCCGCAACCACGCGAAGCGTCGGTCACGGTGGAACCAGCGGCGGTTACGGCTACGGATCCGACAGGGGAAGAGGGGGAATCGGGCGAGGGCCTCAAAGAGGAGCTCAAGGGCGCGGGATCGAGCTAGCGAGCGAGGGGGAAGACCGCGGGCTCACCGTGGACCTGCAGGTGTGCACGAGTGGGCTCGGGGGGGCTCGAGGTCGCCGGATTTGGCGTCGGCGGCCGGCGAAGCAGATGAGGAAGGAGGGCTCGGGGCGGCGTCACGGGGGCTTCCGGGTCCTCGTGGCTCGGTGTAGAGGAAGAAGGGGAGGACGCGGAGGTCGGGGAAGCCGTCTTGGAGGCGGTCGGAGACGGCGGGATGGCGGGGAGGCGAGCGGCGTGTGGCGGTGGGGCGCCGGCGGACTTGGTGCCCCGATCCAGAATCGGGATGGGGGAAAGCGGAGCGAGGGGAGGTGAGCCGGAGAGGCGGCGAGGCGAAGGCGCTCCGGGTGGTGCGGCCTCGTGCGGCGGCGGTGGCCTCAGGGGAGCGGCGGCGCGTCGGTGGCCTCAGGGGAGCGGCGGCGCGTCGGTGGCCTCCCCCCGATCCCGATCCAGATCG
>NC_041390.1:472064306-472064933 GCF_002162155.2 Triticum dicoccoides
TTTTTATTATTTTCCTTTTTTTTCCTTTTTGTTACTATTTATGTTAGTTTTATAAATTATAAAATTAGTTCCTAAAATTGTATTACTACTTATTCTAATGCCACAATAACTTGGGCGCCCAAACAATTTAGTTTAACATTTTATATATTATAAACGAATTTAATTACTGGTTTTAGCTACTGTTTATTTACTTTAGAGCATTTAGCTATTTTATAAAAGTGTGGTTTCTCCACCATAATTACCTATGCAATATTTGGTTCACTCCGAACATTTTAGTTTTAATATTTGAAAACTTTTATTGTTTGCTTGATTTTGAATTTGAATTTGAATTGATCTCGAACTAACTCGAGATTAGCAACTATAAACGAGGTGACGTGGCACCATTAGCAGAGGATCACTGTAGCTTAATTACCCGGGCGTCACAACCTTGTTACCCAACCTGGGATGCACGGCGGGGCAAAGCGGCGCCCCGCGGGAGGGGTGCGCAGCGGCTTGGGCGTGCAGACACGGGATGGCGGGCGAACTCCACCGAATCTAGGAATGGGGACAGCGCAGGCCGTAGATCCGGTGGCGTGAGCTCTTCGTAAAGACCGGCGGCGGCGGTTGGGGCCTACTTGAGGCGGCCAT